>NW_015505513.1:1105022-1117223 GCF_001515645.1 Sinocyclocheilus grahami | reverse complement strand
TCTCTCTCTCTCTCTCTCTCTCTCTCTCTCTCTCTCTCTCTCTCTGTTTGTATACAAAAGTCAATAGGGTTCAGTGTTGTTTTGGACTCCATTGACTTTTCACAGAAGAAGTAAAGTAATACCGGATTGGAACAACATGATAGTGAGTCCCAAAGATTTCCATCTATCCATTTCAGGTCTTTATCTTGAGTCTGCTGTTGATGTATAATACAATGTGTGTGTACAATATACCTGACCCATAAAATCCACAAAGCCAATGTTGACACTTGACATCCAGAACACCAGTGTATGCTAATTTCCGTCAGTGATAGCATTAATGGCCAATGTTTTGCTCTCTCCAGTCTGAACACCCAAGCTTGACAGCCAAGGCAACAAACGAAGGCTACAAATGAGACATTATGTTCAGCACATTTCCCTCCACATTATTTTTTCGCCCTGTTTTTTTTGTGGAAACACTCAGAAAAGCTGATATCACCACTGGAGTGTTTACCAGAGGCTGGAGTGACTCTCTTGCAAAGCGAGCATTCTCCAAGTGCTGCTGAAATTGCTTTCGTTTTTCCTCCTCTGTTTTAAAGTACTCACGCTGAGAGAAACACTTAGCCAGTGGAGGGAGAGCAGCCTGACGTGAGGTACTGATGAGCCTGCCAATCTATCTCCTGACACACAGGTATGACCTGGAGTGGTGCCAAACAGCAGTGCATGTTCTGCCTATAAACGGCGAATGGAGCCCTGAAAGTATAAGGGGGCCCCACTCACTTATATTTGAAGTAGGTTCGGGATGAATTGGGCTTGCCTTGAGTGCATTGATGCTGTATGGGGAAAAGGATGGAGAGAACCCCATAATTCAAGAGGCTAGTTAAAAGCTGGTCCGATACCATTAAAATAATAATCTGACTGACATTGTTGAGTCTTCAAATTGTGAAATGTAAGGAGACAGCAAAGGCCACTGAAGGTTCTTTAATCAAAACCATGACTCATTTAGGACAAGTTCCCTAAATAGAATGTGATGTTCCACATTGTGTGGTCTGAGCCAGTTAAAAACAACCATTCTTTATAGAGTAAGACTCTTAATGGGCATCTGCTAAACATGCTAAAATGATCAGGTAAAGGAACGTTTTAAGTACATTAATATACATATAATACATTTAAAAATATATTAAATATATTTAAATATTTATTTATTTTAATGCATTTTTCAATGCAATATTTACTACAAATATAATAATTATTTATTTATTTATTAGTCATTTGGGGAAAGGCTCTCTTTGACTATAGCCCTATTTGGACGGGACTAGTTTTCTAAACTATGTTTGAGTTTCGATTCTTTTCACCTGACAATTTTCATGTACCAATTCGTACGGGACTAACATCTCCGTGTTTATTAGACCGAGGGTCTGTTTTGTACATCTGGGCATTACAGAGATCACGCGCTCTATATGCATGCATTGTAGGAGTGTAACGATTCACTCGTTTTCTTGATGCATCGATTATGCATCGATTATACATCGATCCGAACGTGGATTTTTGAATCATGAATCGTCGATTTTGGACAGTAATCGATTTAAAACACTAAGAATCAAATTAATCGCGATTCAATGCTTTCAAAATATATACACATTAAATTACTACAAGCACGAATTAACGGAGACCTTGAACAGTGTTCTTGAACAGCAGCTGATGTGTGATCTCTCCTTAGTACTCATGGTCAGTAATGCTAAAGTAACCTAGTTTTGCTTTTCTGTAGTTTTTCAATGGCTCTCGGTCATGTCAACGACATTACCTGAGCAGGTAATAACTAATTATGTGCAGAAAATTGAAATAATTGTTTGTAGTATATAAAACAATCATAAAATTGTCATTATGAAAAAATAGATTACAAATGATTGATTATTGTCCAGCAGTCTATTTGATTGAAAAAAAATAAATAATGATGGCTACACCCCTGGTGCAACAAAATGTTAGCCTATACATAATACTTTTAAAGCTCTTTTATTTATTTATTAGTTTTAATCATTGTTTACATACATTTCTACATATGCCATGTCATGCCATAGCATCATTAAACTAGCATCTAACAATGGACAAAAGTTTTTTTTTTTCTCTCTCTAACCTATGGTTCTCTAACCATAAAAGGATGCTGTGTAACTTGCCCCTGACTAAGCATTTAAAGAATTTAGGGGAAGTATTTGAATAATACTGTGAATGCACTTAAAGAATGCAGAATCAAATCGAATTGAATTGTTCTGAATTTGCAAAAAACGTTCTTGAATCGAATTGAAAACCTATGAATCGTGAATTAAATCGATTCGCTGTCTACCCAAAGATTCACAGCCCTAATGCATTGTGTATTGTCATTTGGATTGATTATCATTAGTATAACCACATTTTTACTACAAATACCATGGTTAAGCTATGGCTAGTATAGCAAAACCATGGTTAATTTGTGTTTACTTTAGTTTAATTATTTCAT
The DNA here is from genome assembly GCF_001515645.1 of Sinocyclocheilus grahami. NCBI lineage: Eukaryota > Metazoa > Chordata > Actinopteri > Cypriniformes > Cyprinidae > Sinocyclocheilus > Sinocyclocheilus grahami. The sequence continues at coordinate 1,114,753 of NW_015505513.1, read as the reverse complement.
TTTTTTTTTTTATTTGTAGTAAATCCATGTTTAATTTTCGTAAATGTATGTAATTAAAACATTATGTAATTGAGTAGCCAGTATTAACAGTTTATGTGATATGGCTCTTGATTTTATTATTATTATTTATGTATTTATTTATTTTTTATTTCCTTGCCGGGAGGCAAACATATAAAAAAAATATGCGTTGTAAGATCTACAGTTATTCACGTTGGCCAAAACACAAGGAAACACGTTTTCTCAGAGGATCGCTGAGTTTGCCGAAAAATAGTAAGTAATTTGCTCTGGAATTATTACAGAGGTTGTGCGAGAAAAACACATGGCAGATTTGGACGGGATTAAAATCGCAAAGTATGTCTGTGAAACACAAATTTTTCTAACGACACCCTGTAAAACTAGTCCCGTCCAAATAGGGCTTATTTTAACTTTTCTAAGAACATGACATTATGAGATTTTCTTTTTGAATATTTAATCTTTCTAGCATTTGTTCATCCATACCCTTATTTAAGGACAGCTATCACACACATAATACACATTTTGTCTTTATGACCCCTAAAAATATCAAAATGAAAAAGCATTATCATCACAGAAGAGGCGTATTAAAAAAAATTACTCTAAATTACATATTTAAGGATTTTTTTTGAAGAAGAAACTGATAAATAAAATGTCGTTGACCATGATAACACGTGAAAAAGTGTTCAAATAACTATTCACACGTATCTGATACTGAAGCCATTGTGCATGATTAATTAACAGAACAAATAAAATACTTCAACTTACCCAGTTTTTGCGAAATTCGTCCAGTAAGTCATTACCACCGCTGAAAGCATGACATCGTTCTTGGAGAAATTACAGTTAAAGAGATCAGTGGGGCCAATCATGGGAATTCCAAACACATAAGGCACCTCGTCTCCATGTGCTGAATCTGACCAGCTAGGTTTCATTTCGCTCTGACAGTGGTGGTAGAAAGCATAAAAGTAGGTAGGAGATCCGTATTGAGCATGAAGGTCTGCCGTAGCTACCGCTGGCGCCACCCATTGGTGATCAGTAAACAGTGCAACTAGAGTCTTTCGCCTGGTCTCCGGGTTCTCCTTGTCAGCCCAGTCGGTATACATGAACTTGATGGTTTCTCGAAGCGTGTCCTTGCCCTCTGGATAACCATAGAGGTGGTCCACAAAATCAGACACAGCAAAGTCAAAGTCGTTTGCAGAGACACCATCCTCACTGTCCACGATGCCATCCACAAATTTAAAACCCTCACCCTGGTTGACGCCCAACATGATGTCATAGTTGAGAAACTCTCCCTGTTCCATCAGAATTTGGGGGTCATCAGGGATGACATCACCATCAATAACTGGACCAAAAGCAATGTGGTACTTGGCCTGTGTGATGTACTGTTCAATCAGTTCCTTGTAGTTTTTGTTCTGTAGACATTCCACCAGATCTATAGTATCTAGCATATTGCAGCCCACCTTCTCAGCTAGTATGCGGGTGTATTTGGCTGGCTGGTAGTTGACGGCCCAGCTTGACAAAGCAGTCCCACTCTGGATGATGGCTTTCTGAAATAAGTCTGAAAATAAAAATAAAAACATTAATTAAAATTAAAGCATTATTTCACCGAAAAATTAACATTGCTTAATATGAGTCATGTGATGCGCAAGCACATTTAAGCTTCTACAAGAACCAATGAGTTTTGTTTGCATGTCAAGCAAGTGCGGTTGAGCTTCCATGAACCATATTTGATGTGCTCTATGAATGCGTGTTGATCAATATTTATATGTAAATAAACGCCTAAATTAAAACCTATTGAAACCATATGAATGGATCGTGTCAGAAGACTTTAAGCAGCTTGATTCATTTGGACTACTTTTATGATGAAAACTTTATGAAGCTTCCAAGTTTTAGGTGAACTTTCAGTGGAAGAACAGCAAGTTTCATTAAAAATATCGGTAGCACTTTAGTATAGGGACCAATTCTTACTATTAACTAGTTACTTATTAGCATGTCTATTATTCACATATTGGCTGTTTATAAGTACTTATAAAGCACATATTCTGCATGACCATATTCTACATCCCTAATCCTACCCAATACCTAAACTTAACAGCTACCTTATTAGTGAGGTCATATGATGTTGCTAAAAAGAACATTATTTTGTGTATTTGGTGTAATGAAATGTTTATGCGGTTTAAGGTTAAAAAACACATTATTTTCCACATACTGTACATTATTGTTTCTCCTCTATACCCCGCATTTCTGAAACACGTAGATTTTTACAAAGCTCATCGGTCTGAAAAGCGAGGTGTGCTCTGATTTGCCAGCTATTCAGTGCGTTGTGCGTCCAGCGGTCTTGCGGCAACCACATGTGACGACCCCGGGCGGGACTCCGCTTCGTCCACTGTGAATGCCGATCCGACGATCCACAGTGCGAAGTTGATGTATTTCCTCAGCGACCAGCATGGATCAGCTCCAGGCATGATATCATCCTCTTTTGGAAGGCCAAACAAAGTAGTTTCGCTTTCACAACGAAACACACAGTGCCTTCACGACATGGCGGCGGCGGCAACAACAATACTACAGCAAGAATAAAAGTTACACCTTCTTTTTTTGCGTGAAAATTTGGGCGGCGTTATGCAAATCTTCACACATTGTGACGTAGACATGTGGGGGCGTGTTAGAACGAGCCGTTTTAGGTAGGCGTGGTTGACTCTTAACTTTTATAAAGAATATCTCTTTGGATTTGAGACTTTAGTCTTTGCTACTTTACAGATCTTCTTTATGCACCAAGAGCTTGTAACGCTCCAAAGAGAAAGGAAAAATTGAAATCGCATCATATGACCCCTTTAACTATTGATAAGCAGCAAATTAGGAGTTTATTGAGGCAAAAGTCGTAGTTAGTTCTAGTTTGGAACAACATGGGAGTAAGTAAATGATGATAGAATTATTATTTTTTTAGTGTCTATCTATTTAACACAAATCAAAGTGAGAACTGAGGGAAAATAATGAGCATAATAACAATGAAATTGAAGAAACAAAAAGCAAGGTGCTTGTTTATTTCATATTGTATATTACAATGTGTCATCAAAGACTTCATCTGGACTTGACCAAAAAGCGCTTGAAAATTAAAGTGCATGTCGAATAAGAATGCTTTGTAATGAAGCCTGGGGTCTTTGTCCCTGCATAATGTTATATGGATAAGTAATATCAGACAGTGCCTGACATAGATGGCAACTAATATGCATATGCATTGATGCTGTACCTTTGTCAGCTCAGCCAGCCATGGCCATAACACGTTGACACAGATTGTGTCCTAGAAAATAGCAATACCTCAGGGCACGGTTCTCATTAGGCTAAACCGAGGCTTCTGACGCAATTTTCACGGAGTGAAAAATAGCCTTCACTCAAGTTTAAAATATCAAAAATGTGGAGACGGCACTACTGTCAAGAGCTTTCTAATGTATTGCCCATTAAAAATATAAATATCAATGCCCAGACAATGGAGCTTAGCCGACCCTTTCCATAAAACAAAGACTGATTACTCATAATATGTTTTAAACTAGGTTAAAGGAAGTCCAAATCAAACCGAGATGCATGATGGCTTTGCCAGGCACATTGAACGCATTGCAAGTGGGATCTGAACAATATTACAGGATAAATAAAAACAGGAAATAACAGAATTTTCCTTTTAAAAAAGACGCTCTTCTTTAGATCAGAAAATGATTTCACATCCTAAATAATGTATTTAATTAACCATACATTAATTACAGATATTATTATTATTATTATTATTGCAAAACAACAACAACAACACTGTAGAGTGCCTTGCATGCATCTGAAGACAAAGGGCTCAGGAGAATAGCAGGGGTAGCAAGTGAAATTAAATGCCCTTCTGCTTATTTTACTATTTACATTATGTAATTCATTCATAAATCATGGCCGACCTTTCAGACAGAACACCAGGAGGGAACTGTACATCTTGTCCTGTTATTTTGATCAAATATGGCACTTCCTTATTTGGGGTTGTGTTAGTGTTAGAGTAGCTGTAGCCAGAGGTCATTTGATCCATTACTAGATTTCGTCTGCTATCTAGCCAGGCTGGACATTGAATGTAAAATCTATTTTTATAGTGGGACAATTGAGTTCCAGATGAATGCCTTGTAGGGGTTGTTGCAATGAAAATTACATGCATCCAGCCACACTGGAACCAAGGGCTTTTGGTTCATAGAAGATCTTTCAATATATCAGTACAGAGGAAAGAGGGGATTGTGTGTTTGTTGTAAATGTAAATAAATAATGGTTTGGAAAATGGATTGGACCATTTTCACAAAAAATGGATCATAATCACAGTTTATTTTCTCATAATTGCAATTTAGGGCATGCTCAGACCTGTATTGCTTTTTGTACCATAACAGGGATTACATTTCTTTTTATTTGTAATTAAATGTTTTAGTTTGCTTTCACAAGCCAACATTTCTAAATGGACCAAAATTTGTTAATGCATGTCATATTATTCGAATGCAACTGGTCTCGTAGCAGGACGACAATTTAGCAGGCTTGCAGCACTCTTTCTAATCATTACTTATATTTATTTATGAGTCTGGACATAAATTAAGGCTACATCAGGACAGCAGTGCTTCACTAGACCTAGAGAAAGAGCAATTAGATAGTATTTCAGATAAAAAGGGGGCGTATTGATTATGAATTGCAGTGATGTGCTAGTACACCAATTCTGCCTCATCTTTGCTCCAGGTTAACTGATTCATTCTGCTAGCCAAACAAATAGTGCTGTCCTTCATGCAGCAGAATTCATGCATAAAGATATTGGTTCTTTCATCTGCTGGGCCAGATTGGTATCTTTCCAGATGTATATCTTTATAGAGTTTGCCTTCAATCAGGCCCAGATCACTTGATGATTGTTTTGGTGCAGATCTGAATTCAAATGTCATTTTCATATAAGCCTAAATTAAATTAAGGGAAAAATGCACTAGGTTCCAAGACAAACGCTCCAAACGAGCCAGGTTGAAAATGGTCTTAAAGGGAGAGTTCACCTCATGGTGTTCCAAAACTGTAAGAGTTTCTTTCTCATGTTGAATACAAAATAAGATACTTTGAAGAATGCTGTTAATCAAACAGTTGATGGTCCCCATCGACTTCCATAGTATTTATTTCCCTTCTATGTAGTCAATGGGGACCAACAACTGTTTGGTTCTTCAAAATTCTTTAAAATATCTTCTTAAAGGGGTCATATGATGCGATTTCAAGTTTTCCTTTCTCTTTGGAGTATTACAAGCTGTTCGTGAATAGATAAGATCCCTAAAGTTGCAAAGACTAAAGTCTCAAACCCAAAGAGATATTCTTTATAAAAGTTAAGACTCGTCCACGCCCTCCTAAAACGCCTCGTTTAAACGTGCCCCCACATGTCTACGTCACGATGTGGGAAGATTTGCATAACGCCGTCCAAATGTTCACGCAAAGAAAGAAGGCGTAACTTTATTGTTGCTGCCACCACCGCCGCCATGTTGTGAAGATGCTGTGTGTTTCATTGTGAAAGCAAAAATACTTAGTTTGGCCATCCAAAAGAGGACACGACTAGAAATTAGTGGTTAAGTTGTATTTACAACACTGTTCCAGAGCAGTTCAACCCAAATATTCAGATGTGTGCAGCACATTTTATGGAGGACTGTTTCCTGATCCTGGTAGAGTAGACTACAGTGCCGACTGTTCTGACTCACAGGCTATAAGTACGTTTTCATATTTAAAGCATTTGCCACTGATGATTCAAATGTGAGTTTTCAGCAGTGTAGAGTAGCACTTGTTGAGTTGGCGCTTGTCATTTCTCCGATCACAAATACAAACATGGTTTTATGTTTACGCGGCATGATGCAACGCAACGTGTAAAAAGACAGTATAAGTAATTATAATACATAATTATGTCCCCACTGGATGCAACAAATGCCTCGTTTATAATGGGTTTAATTAGTTTTGTCTCGTCGCTCCGGGACACGGCATCACAGTATGGTAAGGGGTGTAACATTTCCGTCACATGCTTGAGGTATTCGGCCAATCACAATGCACTAGATAGCTGGCCAATCAGAGCACACCTCACTTTTCAGACCGATGAGCTTTGTAAAAATTGACGCATTTCAGAAAGGCGGGGCATAGAGTAGAAACAATAATGTACAGTATGTGGAAAATAATGTGTTTTTTTAACCCTAAACCGCATAAACACATTTCATTACACAAAATAATGTTATTTCAGCAACATTTTATGACCCCTTAAAATTATGACAAAATAAAATATATTTTTGGGTGAACTATTCCTTTAATGTCTCATAATTGTGACTTTATTACCAACAATTGGGACATCAATTCTCTAAGCTATTGAGAGATATCTCTCAATAGTGATTATATTGTGACTGTGATCTTACACCTCACAATTGTGACTTCCTTTTTCGTCATTGTCATGTTATCTCATAATTGCAACTTATCATAATGTATGTCACAATTGCGAATTTATGTTTCACAACTGCAACTTTACATAAATCACAATGTGAATTTTCCATTTAATCTCACAATTACCCATTTTGGTCAGAAACTGGTTCCCAAAGAATGATCTGATAACACTGTACTATATCAAATTGTCTATAACAAAATGCTTTTTACCTTCTGAATAGTGTGACAGGGTCAGCAAGCTAACACAGGACGCCCCAGCTCCTGATCCAAATATAGTCACCCTTTTCGGGTCGCCTTTGAAAGCCTGGATATTCTCTTTGATCCAGCGGAGTGCTTGGATCTGGTCCAACAGCCCATAATTCCCTTTGGCTGCCTGGTCACCTGTACTCAGGAACCCTAGTGACAAACAAACACACAAAAAAATGCATTTAGAAGAAATCTCAGAAAGTTTTTTAAGGTTATTATTTTTAAGTAAACCCTAACTTATTAATATTCATTATTCATCAATATCTGAATTGTGTTTTTTTTCTCCACATAATCATTTTATTTCTCATAGACATCTGTGGGCCATTTTGATTAAAACTTGTTTTCATTCTAATTGTTTTTTTTCCTGACACACGTTCCCTCCAACAAACACATGTACACACAATAATCGCTGAACTTGACATCTGAATAGGCAGAGCACAGAATTCTAAAAAGACTCTTAATGGCATGCCTTGGTTACTTCATGTTAAGGGCACTAATGGCTGCCCTCGAAACCCTCTCATTATTTACCTCGGGACCCTATCTGTCCCACTAGCCTTTCACTAAAGTCATCATTGTGAAGAAAGAATAAAAAAGGCACCACTTTGGGTGCAAGAGACATGCTGTTAAGGCACAGAGGATAGTTCAAGGTTGCATTTTAGACACTAATAGGGTCATTCGACCGTCTTTATGGAAAAAGGCTGAGGTTACTTTCATGTTAATTGATGTAATTTAGATACTCATTCAAATTTGAATGTAGAGGTGCCCATAATTTCCATTGGGATAAGGGTCCATAGGCTTGATAGCATCTTTTTGCAGAGGTCTCCATATGGATAAAAGCTAGATTCTAATCAAAATTAACATTCAGTTTGCTAAAGGAGGGCAGTCCCTTCTCATTAAATGGTGATTTGTCTTTAGGCATTGTTTGACAAAATCACTTCTTATTTGAGTAGACACTACATCAAAGTGACAACATACAGCAACAAATATTTCCTAAAAGACTTTTTAAATAATCCCCATTGCTCCGATCGGCTTACGGTAAGTGTGCCAACCTTTAACAGGCTTGTCAATGTGCACAAAATCACAAACAGGTTGACAAATTAGCCGACTGTCTTAAACCCATTAGCAAGACCCGGAAAACCCTCAGGGGTGTCAATTCTGTTCCTTTGCCCAGTCTTGGATTTCCGATTCTGGCCTATGGCAAAAGGTACTTTCCTTGTACACCCGCTTAGGGGCTGGTCCGAGACAGCGCTGGACAAATAGGATGAGAAGCAAGGGAAGCAGGGCTAGCCACTGTGGCTTTTTGATAGAGGGACAGATCCAGTTGGTCATGCCTACACAGAAGGGGCTTGCTGTGGGAGAGGGATTACAAAGCCCAGGACAGCATCACTACTGTAGCTCAACTGGATAACCCAAGGCCATGGTCACATACAGAACATCATCATGGCAACGAGGGAAAAGAAGTCAGAGGAATTCTGTGAGTACATCTTACTGTAACCTTAATAGAAATGTCCTAGTATAAAGTACTAGAAGATATGCATGCAGAAAATTAATCCTTTCTCGAAACATTCATCAATTCCCTACAGCCAGGCCTCATCCAGTATCAAATGGAATATTGCTGGCAGTGTGATGAGGCACAGCTGGTGCATATTGCACCTTGTCCACTATTGTGTGTCTGCTATCTGTGAACCTGTCCATTCCAGGTATTCTTCAAAACCACTTCTAAGCCTGTCTCTTTGCATAGACCTTATAATGACTGTATAAGTGAGGGCACTCTATCGCTAGACTGAATCGATATAGAAAAGGACCGTAAATGACTTACATCATAATTATTTGAATTTCCTCTCAACTTTTGAAATAAATGTTGATACTGTAACTTTCACTATTCAAAACAGTCTAAAATGATCATTTATTAAACATAACTTGCAAAAATGGAAAATGAAAGGGCTGGAAAAAGTATCTTTGACAGCAATTATTTGGGGTTTAGGGAAAAGTGAATTTGAAATAATTATTTAAACATGTTAGTTTGTTATTTTAAACTGAAAACTGGTGCTTTTTTTAATTATTTAAAAATCTTTAATCTGCTCAGACAAGAAAATTCATACAAATATTAGGCCTTTAATACGGTACATTAAAATTCCTTTGATTAATCTTAAACAAATTACTATTGTATACTATCCACCCTTTTCCTGTGTCCCTGATGCTTTGCGTGAATTATAAGAATAACTTCTGTTAAACAGCAAACAATCAGCAAAAGGTTTGCTCTATGAACACAATAATAAGCAATGTCAAAAACTGCGTACAATGAGGTGACATTATTCTCACCAAAAGGAAATTTAAAAGTGTAAAAGCAATAATAAGTTGCTTTTAACATACCATGAATGACATACCTTAAAACTTGATTCTATCCATAGTAATATTTTGGATGGATTAAATAGCATTGCAGTAATATATGTCTATGTTACATAACAATTACATTTTAAAGCATCTGTGTGAAAACACTGGAAAGAGACGTGAGGATTTGGGAAGAAAAATGAGTGATCCTTAGTGCATTCCAGAGAATTATTCATGGGATATATAATGAATTCAGTCGGGAAAGCAGACCAAAAATGCAAAGTATATGTTGTCTTTTTTTCACACAGCAGAGTACAAAGGGGGAAAAATAAAATAATTAGGAGGAAAATAATGCAGTGGACTGAAAAGTATTCTTCTGTTGATATAATTGTTATATCATGTCACATTAAAATACCAAGCATTATGTTCTTCTTATGTAGCCTGTTTTGTAACCTTATGATTTGAAATAATGTGTTTCAGTCTTTTTGAGTAAAACTTTTCCAAACCAGAAGTGGCTCTCATAATTAAAAACACAGTGGCCTCATTCAGGAAAAAAAAGTGGATTGATTGAATGATTGATTGATATTTCTTAAGTAGTCTCGATATGTAGTTAATGTCAAATATTTCTTAAAAAGTGAGAGAACTAAACAGAATATGTGTGTGGGGGGGGGGGGGGGGGGGGTTTACAAGTTTCAAAAAGG
>NW_015505513.1:1095699-1104895 GCF_001515645.1 Sinocyclocheilus grahami | reverse complement strand
GGGGGTGATTTACAGATTTCAAAAAGGATGTACAAGGCTTAATTTGGTTTGGCAGGAAACATCTGAAAATGACATTTGTGGCAAACTGAAAAAAAATAATTGTATTTCACAGCATGGTACACCATAATAAAAGCCTGGATCCAAGGCGACCAGGCCGCTGGATTCCGCTTTTTGGGCTGGCGGGTGGATCCTTACACATTCAGTGTGAAAGCTGCAATAAAATGCTGAGAATAACAGTGGAAAAGTCAATCATCACATAAATTCTGCACTTTTTTGTTGACCTACTAATTTTTTTTTTCTTCTTTTATTGAGTGTGCATCTTCAGCAATGTGTTCTGCTGAAGACATCACAGGTATAACAGTTAGGAGCTTAAACAATGCTTAATAATTCTTAATAGTTTTTTTATATATATGTGTATATACACACAAACTTGACACCTGCTTCTGTGTCCTTATTGTGGACCTTAATGTGACATTATTTTCTCTTTACGGACCAAAGTATTATATTAATACTTGGCCACATGATGTGGACAGTTTTGTATTAGTGTTAGGATAGACACTCCGGAACATTCGACAAGGATTGATGCAGTTCCTGGTATGTTGTTCAAAGTAAGACCCTCAATAATCCTTTGCTGTATTAAATGGTGAAGCCAGCGAGAGCCGCATCCAGAAATGTAGGTCACCCCTCCAAATACTTTGGAAAGATCAGAAGGCTGAGCGACAGTGACAAAAAGATCTTGCCAGGCTCACAGCTAGCTGCTGTTGCTAAAACACTTCCAAATGTATCCCTAACACACCTCAGCAGGATGTATGGAAGGAAAGGGCACTCACACTGATGTCACCACAGCAGTGTCAGTACAATTATACACTAGCAACAATCCCCAAAGCAGTCTACGATGACAGTTATGACTTCTAGGGGAGCAGTAAAGTAAACAGGGAACCTAAAAAGCATGACAGGGTAGTTTAGTGGAAAAGAGCAGAAAAAAAAATAATAAAACAGAATAATAAATAATGGCTAACATGTCTCTCAGGATGGAAGACCGTTTATTTATTTATTTATTCTGTAGAATGCACAAGGAGAAGTTAAAGGGATAGTTCATCTAAAAATGAAAATTGCCTTTATTTACTCACCCTCGTGTTGTTCCAAACATGTATGAAATTATTTCTTCTGTGTAAGCCAAAAGAAGATTAACACTAGAACTGCCACGGGGTAATTTTTACCCCTGGCTGTTTTTCAAATGCACATAACAGATTTTCAATAAAACATTCAAGTCTCCCAGTCATTGACTTTTACTAAAATTGTGTAATTTACAATCCATTGTTGTTAAAAATGATTTAGATAAAACCAGATCAAAAAAACGGGGCATGTATACCTATAAGCGCCAGCGGGTCAAATTTACCCACCTATATAATGCATGTATTTTCGCGCTGTCATTTTCCTGCCGCTTATGTTTTAACATTGTACATTTCTAGGCAACGCTTTTCACTCACTGAAATAGCGGTTATAAGTTTCATAAAGAAAGTCAAAATGAGTAAAAGAAGGCGATTTATGGATGGAAGGTATTAGAAACATTAAATGCCATGAGTGATGGAGAGTCTGATAAGTTATGCGTCCTGGGTCTGCTCAGCATTGGACAGCTCATCTGACGGCGATCCAGATATCATATATAGATATTTTAACTTAACATTATTCATAATTGGTCAAACTTTGGATTATTTATTTAACTTTTGTCTTGCCATATTGTCTATTGTTCGCTACTGTGTGGCTATTTATTCTAGTCTGTCCATTTCCTGAAGAAAAAAAAAATCGGTCTATGTTGTAATGAGTAAAACCATTTTTTTTGATTACCCGAAGTTTATTGGTGTTGTACTCTTATTCAAATTATAAATGATATAACTAAACAAATTAATAATTAATTAGGTGAAGCTGTGCACTTGAATTTGTCATTGCATCCTCCTATGTAGTGTGGTGAATCATTATTGCTAATTATTGTCTATAGGCTATTTTAGTAATTTAAATAGCATGGGTAATCTTAATATATTGATTAATGCCATTGTATTATAATATTACACCACCCAAATATTTACTACCTTCTAATTTTTTGTTGTCAGTGCAGGCTTTTTTAGCATACTAATTGTTATGAAAAGTGATTAGTGTAACCTGCATTAAAAAGCCTTGAACATAAAACAACAGGATACAAATATAGTTGATGACTAGACGTAATCATTCCATGACTCTAAACACTTCTTTGTGAAGACAGTGGCATAATACAGTGAAATAATATGTTGTTTTGCCATATCACAACAGTAGTCATGTGCGTGGGTAAAATTATAAAACAGAATAATAAATAATGGCTAACATGTCTCTCAGGATGGAAGACCGTTTATTTATTTATTTATTCTGTAGAATGCACAAGGAGAAGTTAAAGGGATAGTTCATCTAAAAATGAAAATTGCCTTTATTTACTCACCCTCGTGTTGTTCCAAACATGTATGAAATTATTTCTTCTGTGTAAGCCAAAAGAAGATTAACACTAGAACTGCCACGGGGTAATTTTTACCCCTGGCTGTTTTTCAAATGCACATAACAGATTTTCAATAAAACATTCAAGTCTCCCAGTCATTGACTTTTACTAAAATTGTGTAATTTACAATCCATTGTTGTTAAAAATGATTTAGATAAAACCAGATCAAAAAAACGGGGCATGTATACCTATAAGCGCCAGCGGGTCAAATTTACCCACCTATATAATGCATGTATTTTCGCGCTGTCATTTTCCTGCCGCTTATGTTTTAACATTGTACATTTCTAGGCAACGCTTTTCACTCACTGAAATAGCGGTTATAAGTTTCATAAAGAAAGTCAAAATGAGTAAAAGAAGGCGATTTATGGATGGAAGGTATTAGAAACATTAAATGCCATGAGTGATGGAGAGTCTGATAAGTTATGCGTCCTGGGTCTGCTCAGCATTGGACAGCTCATCTGACGGCGATCCAGATATCATATATAGATATTTTAACTTAACATTATTCATAATTGGTCAAACTTTGGATTATTTATTTAACTTTTGTCTTGCCATATTGTCTATTGTTCGCTACTGTGTGGCTATTTATTCTAGTCTGTCCATTTCCTGAAGAAAAAAAAAATCGGTCTATGTTGTAATGAGTAAAACCATTTTTTTTGATTACCCGAAGTTTATTGGTGTTGTACTCTTATTCAAATTATAAATGATATAACTAAACAAATTAATAATTAATTAGGTGAAGCTGTGCACTTGAATTTGTCATTGCATCCTCCTATGTAGTGTGGTGAATCATTATTGCTAATTATTGTCTATAGGCTATTTTAGTAATTTAAATAGCATGGGTAATCTTAATATATTGATTAATGCCATTGTATTATAATATTACACCACCCAAATATTTACTACCTTCTAATTTTTTGTTGTCAGTGCAGGCTTTTTTAGCATACTAATTGTTATGAAAAGTGATTAGTGTAACCTGCATTAAAAAGCCTTGAACATAAAACAACAGGATACAAATATAGTTGATGACTAGACGTAATCATTCCATGACTCTAAACACTTCTTTGTGAAGACAGTGGCATAATACAGTGAAATAATATGTTGTTTTGCCATATCACAACAGTAGTCATGTGCGTGGGTAAAATTTACCCGCTGGTGCTTTTAGGTATACAGCGACCTCTGGCAGTTCTAGTGTTAAATGAAGATTAATTTTAATTGTAATAATTGTTGGCAACCAAACAGTTTCTGTTCCCATACAATATATTGTATTTTGTCCTTCCAAAGAAAGTCCATGGAAACTAAAACTGTTTGGCTACCAACATTCTAAAAAAATAAATAAGTAAATAAGTAAATAATAATAATACACACACACACACACACACACATATATATATATATATACATACTGTATATATTATGCAACCTGGTCTCATGACGAAAATATGCCTTTGGGAACTTTTTGGCAAGATGCATTTTATGTGACCTGTTTTTGTAGGTGTCACTGCAGTGTGTCACTTCTGACTTGAAATGTCCGTTGAGTGGTGCTATAAGTCTAATGCTCCATGATGTTAAAATAACGTACCATCTGCACTTCACCTAAACCTACCCGATAGTATGAACAAAAGTGAATGTGATGTAAAAACGCAATTGCAAGAATGCCGTTTTAGCTTGTTTTTCAGTCTCTCATCTTTCAGCTCTTTCATCGTGAGTCATGTTTTTGACAGGAATCATACCCAAGTAACTAAGTCCAATTCTGTGCCGGCTGAGCTACCGAGCAAACTTGTTACTTCTGGAAAGTGAAATATAGAGAGCTGTAATCATAACTGTGCACGCAAACGATTAAAAAAGCTTGCTCTTTTACCACCTCTAGTGTTCATGTCTGTTCAACAGCAGTGCTATGTACTTATTGGTACATATTTCATGTCTTGCGAAAATCTTCTCAGAGATACGTTTTGTCATGAGAACAGGTAGCTTTTATGTGCTAAATAAGAAAGTCAGTCATACAAATATACTCCAAAAGTCGCAAATAGCACCAAACAAGCACCATTAATTCAACAGTCCCTAGTTACGATTCACTTTCATTCCACAGAAAAGATCATCATGAACACTGTCAAAAATATTTCCTTGTTCACATATGAAAAATATAAATTTTTTGGGTGAACGATACGATTTAATACACCAAAGTTAACAAAGGATTACTCTATTGTGTGAAAAATAAACAACCACAGCTTTGGCTCCATCAGCCAAAACTAAACCTCAGGAATGTAATGTAACACAGTCACGCAATATTTTATGTACCTTTTATACTGGCCTGTAAGAGGATGGATCATGTAGGCAAGCATAAACCAGTTAAATCTCAGCAGAGAAGGACAGCAGCATAAATGATAAGAGTATAAAGTAATGTCTAGGCTTAATAAAAAGTTTCACAATATCTGTCCTCTGTTGTTTTATGTACACTACCGCTCAAAAGTTTGGGATCAGTAAGACTTGTAATGTTTTTTAAAGAATTATCTTGCTTTATATTATTATGCTCATCAAGGCTGCATTTATTTGATCAATACAGAAAAAAACTGTAATATTGCATTATTATAAAATAATGGATTCTATTTTAATATACCTTGAAAATTGAATTTATTCCTGTGATCAAAGCTGAATTTTCAGCATCATTACGCCAGTCTTCAGTGTCACATGATCCTTCAGAAATCATTCTAATATGCTGATTTATTATCAGTGCTGAAAACTGTTGTGCTGCTTGATATTTTTTGGGAACCTGTGATACTTTTTTCAGGATTCTTTGATGAATAAAAAGTTAAAAAGAAGAGTATTTATTTAAAATATAAATATTTTCTAACAATATACACTACCGTTCAAAAGTTTAGGGTCAGTAAATTTATTATTATTTTTTTTTTAAGAAATTAAAACTTTTATTCAGCAAGGATGTGTTAAATTGATAAGAAGTGATAGCAAAGATTTATATTGTTAGAAAATATTTATATTTTGAATAAATGCTGTTCTTTTTAACTTTTCATTCATCAAAGAATCCTGAAAAAGTATCGCAGTTTCGAAAAAAAATATATTTGGCAGCACAACTGTTGCCAACATTGACAATTCTAGTAATAAATCAGCATATTAGAATGATTTCTGAAGGATCATGTGACACTTTATACTGGAGTAATGGCTGACGGAAATTCAGCTTTGCATCACAGGAATAAATTATATTTTAAAGGATATTAAAACAGAAACCATTACTTTATATTGTAATAACATTTTTTTAAAAACATTACAAGTCTTACTGATCCCAAACTTTTGAGCGGTAGTGTATGTATATACACTCGCCAGCCACTTTATTAGGTACACCTGTTCAATTGCTTGGTAACACAAATTGCTAATCAGCCAATCACATGGCAGCAACTCAATGCATTTAGGCATCTAGATGTGGTGAAGACGACTCGCTGAAGTTCAAATCGAGCGTCAGAATGGGGAAGAAAGGGGATTTAAGTAACTTTGAACGTGGAATGGTTGTTGGTGCCAGACAGGCTGGTCTGAGTATTTAAAAAACTGCTGATCTACTGGGATTTTACACAACCAACCATCTCAAGGGTTTACAGAGAATGGTCCGAAAAAGAGAAAATATCCAGTGAGGGGCAGTTGTGTGGATGAAAATGCCTTGTTGATGTCAGAGGTCAGAGGAGAATGGGCAGACTGGTTAGAGATGATAGAAAGGCAACAGTAACTCAAATAACCACTCGTTACAACCAAGGTATGCAGAATACCATCTCTGAACGCACAACATGTCGAATCCTGAAGCAGATGGGCTACAGCAGCAGAAGACCACACCGGGTGCCGCTCCTGTCAGCTAAAAACAGGAAACGGAGGCTACAGTTCGCACAGGCTCACCTAAATTGAACAATAGAAGATTGGAAAAACGTTGCCTGGTCTGATGAGTCTCGATTTCTGCTGCGACATTCAGATGGTAGGGTCAGAATTTGGCATAAAGAACATGAAAGCATGAATCCATCCTGCCTTGTCTCAACGGTTCAGGCTGGTGGTGGTGGTGTAATGGTGTAGGGGATATTTCTTGGCACACTTTGGGCCCCTTAGTACCAATTGAGCATCGTTTAAACACAACAGCCTACCTGAGTATTGTTGCTGACCATGTCCATCCCTTTATGACTACAGTGTACCCATCTTCTGATGACTACTTCCAGCAGGATAATGCATCATGTCACAAAGCTCAAATCATCTCAGACTGGTTTCTTGAACATGACAATGAGTTCACTTTACTCAAATGGCCTCCACAGTCACCAGATCTCAATCCAATAGAGCACCTTTGGGATGTGGTGGAACGGGAGATTCGCAACATGGATGTGCAGCCGACAAATCTGCAGTAACTGTGTGATGCTTTCATGCCAATATGGACCAAAATCTCTGAGGGATGTTTCCAACACCTTGTTGAATCTATGCCACAAAGAATTTACAAGTTTGGAATGACATGAGAGTAAATGTGTTTCAAACATTTATTGAAAAGTTTCTGAAATATGCAATGACTATCTATACTCCATGAATTGCCAGTAACCTGGTACTTCTAGAAGATCTATCGATTCGTTTCGTAAAAAAAACTTCAGTCAGGACACACTTAAACCCACTAGAAATTGATTGGAATGCTTCCTTGGTATTGATAGTAATAACTATGTCATATCCAAGTGAATAGTTGTGAGGGGAAAAAATACATATTGATTTAATTTCTTTGTGATGACACCCTCTAATTTCATAACGGCATAATAACAGCCACATTTGTCAAGACTTGTCTTTAATGTCAAATCCTCATTTTGTCTTTAATATGTGCATTCAGCAATCCTTAACTAATGTTTTTTAATCAAAATATGCAAAGGCAGCAAGAGAAATAATTAATGAAGGAAAAGAAAGCCGCATTCTAACAGGCTGATGGTAATAGTGTCTAATTATGCTCACTGTCAGGAAGATAATCCCTTTGGCTCTCAGATGAAATGTTAATTTTCAAAGAAGGAAATGTGAGAGAAACATTCTGGATTAGCTCAACTGAGGTCAGGTCACGCACATGCACCATACCAGGAATTTTATTTGAGACTTTATTGGTCAATTTCTTTTGTTTCAGAATGACGTCAGTAATGAAGTCTGGTACATCATCTCTAAGGTGCAGGTGCTGGTTATAATGACCACCATTAGGGCTTATGGGAAATGAACCTCAGTCCATCAAGTCTGATCACTGCATTCACACTAGACCTCAATCTCCAGTTGAGATGATACAACATCCATACAAATTTATTCTAGGATAATTATTTAAAAAAAAAATTAAAAAAAAAATTCTGGCTGAAGCAACTGGAAGAAACCGGAACCATAGCTGAGCCCAGCAGGGACAGACTCTAAAATAAGTGAACTCTTAGTCACCCTGGATAAAAGTGTCTGCTTACTTACATAAGCATATGCTCATAGACATGTCTGTAAAGGGAATTATACTACAACATATGCGATACGTGAATACATTAGAACACATATGAGTAGTCATAACAAAATAAAGTCATCATTTATGTAGTTTCTATCATTCTGCTGTACACTTGTTTGACTTTTTTTTTCTTTTGTTTTGAGAGTAGTAGTAATGACTGTTTTGTAAAATAATAGTTATTTTGAGTCAGGTGAATCAATAAATCGGTTGACCCAGTTCACAAAAACTGTCTGACATATTAGTTCAACAGTCCAGTTTATTTCACTGACTCAATTATATGGTCACAGTGATTAACAGCCCAGATTATAGAGTGAATGAAGACTTGACATTCATTTCTGTCATCCTTTACTCATGTTTTTCAAAACCTGTATGATTTTCTTTGTTCTGTGGAATATAAATGTTGATGCCTTTGTGACCCGCAAAATGAAGAAAGTCATTCAGTTTTGAAACAACATGAGGGTGAGTAATTTTTATTTTATGTATGTATGTACAGGTGCATCTCAATAAATTTGAATGTCCTGGAAAAGTTCATTTATTTCAGTAACTGAACGAATAAATGAACTTTTCCACGACATTCTAATTTATTGAGATGCACCTGTATGTATGTTTGTAATTTATTTATTTATTGGGTGAACTATTCGTTTAAATGTCATGCAAAGCTAATGTATGGCTTCAGAAACGGTTTAATAAATGTTAAATGTTTATGGTGCTTTTGCATCCTAGTTGACGCTTGAAAGTTCCATGAAAGTAACGTCCAGCACAATTTATCATTTTGTATTAAGAAAGCATGCAAGCCCACCACCATTTACACACACACACTTTAATTATGATAGATTATAGTTACAAAATCACTGACGAGTTACTATGAAATCCATCGAAAAATATAAATATTTTCATGTTATGTGCATTTATGTTTCAGCACAGATGTGCATGAATAAATCATGTCTTGTAGATTATTTTTATTCATGTGGAGAATCAAGCAAATCTATAAACACTTGGCCTTAAAAAGCATAATTTTTCTGTCTGTTTGATAAAGAAACGCCTTAAAGGGTTTGCTTGACATTGCTGCTTAGTTTCTTTATCTGCGTATTTCAAGCCTTAACAAGTAAACAAAGCCCTTCTTTTTAAGCCTGTCGGCAGCAGCAGTTGATTGTTTCACACACAGATACAGGGAGAAAGATGCTCTCGAA
>NW_015505513.1:1082222-1095689 GCF_001515645.1 Sinocyclocheilus grahami | reverse complement strand
AAAAAAAAAAAAAAAAAAAATATATATATATATATATATATCAATTTAAATGAAAACATTTATTATATCTGTACGTGTTTCTAACATCTCATATGAAGATATTTTTATTCTTCTCAAACCTTAACCATGATCACAATGCATGAAAAATTGTAAAATCTGTCAAGAGAATCATTAAACAGACATTTGTAGTCCACCAACCACAGATATCATGACTGAGTGGGTTACCCTTAAATTCACTTACTATTTCCATAAATGATACACCTAATATCATCACTGATATCAGGAGAAACCTCAGTGGGTTTATTTACCAAAGCAAACCTCAATTTACAGCTTTGGATTGCATTCAAAAATTGTGCATATAGTGAAAGCTGCATGTATTAACACATTAGTTATACAATAACAGCTGTGTTACTGTTCACACTTCATATGCCATAGACTCTGACCAATACTCAATCCTGCCTCTTTTTTTTTTTTTTTGCTTCCCTTTTATTGAGATTACATAAACTGCAATCTGGCACAATATTTGGTGAATGTTTATATAAAATTTTTAATCAAATGCTTTATGCCACTGGCTCTGAGTAAACAACTGGATTCAGTCTGTCACTTTGGACTTAATGTAGAACTGTGCCGTCAGCCTGAGGTCCTATTCTGATGATACGCTTGCAGGATGTCAGACTGCATGATTTAGATAATTTATGACTCTCAGCTGCAAATGAGAACTTCAGATATGTTTTGGAAGAAATAAAAGCACTAGTTATACTGTTCCTGTGGCTTGTTTCATAAAGAATTATGCCACTTATGGTAATTGTCTAGCCGTAAGTGTTTCTGAGCCTTCTTGTTTGTTATTTGCATTTCAGAGTTACAGCGCACCATCTTCCCTGAATCAGTTGCAATATAGTCAGTCTGTCAAGTTGCAATTGAGTCACTCTGCCACAATGCTCCTTCACGACTAGGAAAATCTGGACCAACATCTTTGTAAGTCTATTGTGACTATGGAAGAGATGTATGGAGCTTATTTCCACTATCAAATTAAAAAGGAATCACAATTCTGACCTTTTTTAACACTAGCTTGCTCTATTCTATTTATTATATTATGTAAAAAAAAACCTTGCTACGTGTACTGCGTTAAGCAAACTGAGACTTGTTATAGCACTTTTATATCATTGCTCTTTTGTTGATTTTGATTGCTTTCATTGTCCTCATTTGTAAGACGCTTTTGATAAAAGCATCTGCTAAATGACTAAATGTAAATGTAAACAGCATCTAAAATGTAACTGTGGAAATATAACAGTTATGCACTGTACTTGCAATACTTGCTTAAAACAAATGCAAGCAAAAAATATTGGTTTTATTAAGATGTAAGTGTCAGTCGATGGAGCAACAGAAAATAATGCTCCAGCACACCTATTGCATAAAACACAGAAGCACAGTGATTAAAATGAGCATGTGTAATTATCAGGCAGTCTGCCTGATGTGTGGTGAAAACGCCATCTGTTCTTTATTTAGTGAGAATTGTGGTGTTGAGAAAGTGTATTTTCTACCATCAGCGCTGCTGTCTGTCTGCGTCTGTCTGCTGTATAAAAGGTTATGATATTGCTGGGAAAATGCTCCAATTATGTAACTTAACACCTTCAGATATTCTGTAGAATACAAAGAGAGAGAGAGAGAGAGAGAGAGAGAGTCATTTGTCATTTCCTGTTTTTTTTTACTTACATGTATAATATGGACAATATGCCAATAAAGCTCATTTGATTTTAATTGAATTGCATTTATTTAATTTAATTTAATTACATTATGAGCATAATCATTTGAGTAAAAAATGAACATGACTTCATGCATGGTTTGCTTTAGCACTCGAGCTGGCATATATCCCAAAAATTTGTGCAAAACCTGGTGATAATACTTTCCAGAATGATTCACTTTTTCTGTGGTTCAATAAAACAAAAACATCTAACCTTTTGTTCATGGTAAATTTCACAAATTAGCTTATTTCATTAGTCATTAAGAAAACAAAGTGTAGAATCTTAATTATTTTCCTATTCATTTTGCATTACTTTTTCTGTGTATTTCTTAATACTAAAACATTCTGCTTTAATTTAAATTACACTTGGAATCCCTGATTTTTAGTGTGGACTCAGATTTCGGACTCCACTGTATATATTCCTTAAATATGTGTAGATAAAGGGATATATAATTAAGTAGTACTTCAGAGCACCATGAAACGAAAGCCCGGTTCACTAATCAAATTGCATTATTCATTGTAAAGACCAGCATTATAGTGAACCGCATGCATTTTAGATGAGTGCACTTGGTTGACTGCTCTCCTGAAGTCATTCAAGGTCCATATAAGCAAGGACTCTCGCCTCTTAGAGGCCGTCTATAATGTCCCACAATCTTTCCTTGTTTCTCTATTTTAATAGTGGGCACCACTGTATACTGAACTCTCAGAATTCCTGGAAACGTTGCATGAGGAATTATGCAATTATACTTTTTTTCTGACATAATAAAGCACCAGTATCAAAAGTATATAGTCTTGCCAAGTTCATATTTCTCTTCAGACTAAATAAAAGTTCTCCTTTGAAATGATACATTTATACACATCGGAACTCTCACAAACTCAAACTGAGTGAACCATAATCATTTATTCCTTAATATTCTAAAAATTAAATAAATCTATTTCATTGTTCCTTCTAAAGACAGTGGGTAATTATTTTTCTTTCCTTTTCATAACATTTACATTTATGCTTGTGTCTCTCCTGACAAAGCAATTTGTCAAAGAGTCAATCATAGTTGTAGTACACAATGTCAGATTTATTAGACAACTAGATTAAGAAGCAAACTAGAGAAGATGAGAAATGCAGAGAAAATTTATTGATTGATTGATTGATTCATATACCGAATTATGCTGTTACACTGAACATAAATGAACGAACGAACGAACGAATGAATGCCCATGATAACATGTACAGTATTACTGCAGACTCCACAATACTCCATTGTGTTACAGTGTTATGACAATGTTCATATTTTCTCAATTTTCTGTAAAAAGTTGATCTGTGAATGAATGAATGAATGAATGAATGAATGAATTCCTTATGTACTATAAATATTGAATAGCTAAATTTAAGGATCATTTTTAGGACAGCATGTGTCTTAAAAAAAAAAAACTGTAGGAAAACATTCTTTCGGAGGGAAAAATCAAATGTCATGTGGCCTTTTTTTCACAGTCTGCCCTTCTAGAAATTCAGATAATTTGCTTATTTGTTTCGAATTCCTAGAAAGTGAAGGAACATGATTTGCTTCCATACCATATGGCTACAATACCTACCTTAAAGGGTTAAGTAGATAGTCTTAAACACAGTCAGATCCCAGTCATTTCAGAGGAGAGAAAAACTCCAGACACTTATAACCGCAATGCCCTTCCTCACACAGGACATGACATATGTCTCTCAATTTCTCTCTTTCTTTCTCTTTTTAAGTAAAATCCTCACAGACTCAGTCAAGTGTCATTTGGTTTAAAAGGATATAGTGAGGTAATACATACAGAAGGTCTGGTGTGAAGTGACTCCTCCAGCTCCTCTACTCCCTCTGAACCGTGAAGAGTGCAATTGGTTGCACATCCTTGGGGCCAGGCTATGCCTCCCATGATCCATTAGCGTATGTTCATTTAATTCTGCCGAGGTAATTAGAATCTATTTGACACCCCTAAGAGAAGGACTGCAAGGCTTGCAGGATCCTACGGTAAAAAATAGCCCTAAAGCTGAGGGAAAGTACAGTGCATAACTCTTAATAAGTTCTCATGCAAGTCTCATGCAAGGAAGTTTATGTTTGTGTGTGTGTGTGTGTTTGAGTTAAGAGGTGGTTAGACCTCACTTGCACTCAGTTCGACCAATTTGTGGTGTGAATGTAATTGGATTCATAAATTTATGAATTAATTTCCATAGACAGTTATAAAATTAGCCACTGCAAGATGTTGAATCTTTACCCCTCGCGGGTAGGTGTTTTATCTCTGGCCCCTGAGGCACAAATAAGTGAGTCTTTAATATATGACTCAATTAGACTAAGTCTTGGCAGCATTGTGTAAAAGCAGGATAAGCTTCAGGGGCATGATGTTGTAAAGGACACAATATTCCCCATCTATCAGCAAAAACCTCAGCGGTAATTGATGGAGTCCTCTTTCTGCTCCACTTCCTGCCATTCTGCCATTGTCAGATAGACATATTTTGATGGATGATGTCTTTTTCTGGACCATGATATAATCTTAACATACTCTTTTTTTTTTGTTTGTTTTGCCTTTTTCTTTCACTCTATTTTCTCACACTAGTTATTCTCATACTCAATATGTCTCAATGATGTCTGTATGTTTGCATGCCTGTTGAATCTCCACTGTCCTTTTTGCCTTTTTTAAAAAATCAAATACAAAATGCACGTCATTGTCCTAAAGTCTGAGATCAGGAAGAGTTGGCTTTTAAAAGAAAGAAAATTGTTACACCAAGGCTGCATGTATTTGATCCAAACTACATCAAAGTAGTACTACTGTGAAATACCATTAGTTTAAATTAACTGTTTTCAATATTTAACATATTAAAAAACATACAATTTATAAATTGAAAAAGCATATAATTATATGCATTGATAATAATAATCACATTATCACAATAATCACAGTATCACAGTTGAAAATGGTTGCCCCCCCAGTATTCTATGATGATCAAAATGTTTGTTGAAAAGCATTTATTTTAAAATATTTTGCTAAATTTTAAATGTATTTAATGTCATTTTAACAGTTTAAACGGGTCATGAACCGAGAAACCAAAATCCCCTTGATATTTTGACATATAAGAGGTCATTGTACTATAAACAACATACTGTAAGTTTCAGAACTCAAAACATTATTGTTGCTACTTTATAAAAAACAGTTTATATTGAAGGCAGTTTGCCAAAACAACAGCTTGTGGAATGTCACTCTATGATGTAACAGTGTGGCTAAACACTGCCTCTGCAGAAGAAAATCAACGCCTGCTTCTAGATCGCTGCCAGTTTAGCCCCGCCCACCACGTCGGTAAGAACTTTAAGCCCTCACTTCATTTTACTGCGGATTCGTTTACACACAAGGAAGAATTCGACGCAGGATTTTCAGAAAGATTGAAACTGATCCAAAAGTAATGTCTCAACACAGAAGTGTGAATAATTGTTTTTATTATGTGGCCACTATTGCTTTGTCTGTTATTACACATCGTTTGAAAAGTACTGAGCATTTATGTGTTTTTGACCTAAAACATAGCAGCATCCATCTATAAAGAATGTAGGCTGTCAAACATACACAACTGTTAGCCAATCATAGCAGTGGGCGTTTACTTCAGAGTCTACAATCTGCCATGCCTATTTAAACAGTGCGTTCTGATGAGGGGGGTTTAAAACAATACAGAATATAGCCTGTTACTTCTAAATTGTGTTGTTTTTTTATTTTATTTATTTTTTTGGTGTAAAACCCTTGATACAATTATAAGGGGACCTAAGAGAACAGTACAAAATAATTTTAAAAGGCAGTTCATGACCCCTTTAATGCATCCGTGTTGAATAAAAGTATTAATTTCTTTTAAAAAAAAAACAATCGTAGTTAAGTCAACCTGAAACATGCAGTCTCTAAATGAATAGAGATAGTAAGCAAGTAAGCAGTAAAACCATAGGGTATGGCAGTGGTGGTTTAATACACTTGGCCAAATTATCATGAAACGATGAAGCGCTATATGCACAGGATATTTAAAACGTACAAAAGTAAATGGCTACAACTAGACGTCAAAAGCTAAGACTCTCCTCTCTTCAAACACACAAAAATATTGACCTTTATAGACAGTGTTTGAATAAATAAACACTGTAATTTTTCAAACATCACAGTTATTTATTTACCCTTACATTTCGAACAAGCTGAGATCTGTCTCCAAGCTGTGCGTGGCGCGTCAATCTGAATGGAGGCGGAGTGAAGTTATGAGGTTTCGCTGACAATTTGAGAATGGCGTTATGAGCTTTAGTGACAAGCTCTTTTAAATGCTTTTCATTGGATAAATATTTGTAAAACCTTCAAACAGACATGAGGAAGACCAGTAGCATTGATTTAAAATAATAATAACAAATCATAATAGAGATATGAAGTTTGGATAATTTTCCACGGCACACCTGACTGGGCTAAGGTATGGCAACTGCCATACTCTGCCATACGGAAACGCCGCCCCTGCAAGTAAGTAAGTAATTTTTCTATGTAAATTGGGTTTGGGCATTTTAAGAGTCAATTCAGGGTGCCTTAATCACAGAGGTGAACATTGTTGTCTAGTCCTAGTAAAGTACTCCTACTTCCTCAAGCACCTACAGTAGCATTTAGAACAGACCTACATTACTGGAAACTGTGGCATGCAAATTTGTTCAATACTAAATCCGTAAATACAGAGCACATTAGGTGAAATCTGGCACTTAGTATTTTCTGTGAACATTCTTTAGCACAGAATAAATACCCTTCTCATTTTCCTCAGAGTTTGTTGTACTTTTCATCTTGGATGAAGTTGAAGTTGAGCTCATTGAAATGCATTCTGGCAATGCCTTATCTGTGAAGGATGCATGCAATGCTGCATAAGAGTTTGGCCAAAATGAAATTTTTAAAAGGCAGCATAATTTTGCTACCTACAGTTTCAAACAACATTTGCTTCCAGAGAGTGCCTATGATGCCTACAATGCCACCTAGGTAGGCAGCTCTGCTGGTTTTAGAATATAAACACTCACACACACACACACATACACTCTGTTGAACAGGATGGATAGCTAAGAGCATCTTAGACAGACATGTAAGACTCTCTCTGACTCCAAACTGTTAACAAAAACAAAGATGATTATGATTTGATTGGCAGAATGCAGACAAAGTAAGCAGGGTCTGTATGTGACTGAAATCATCCATACTTAAAGAAAGAAAGGAAATTCTGTCATCTTTTGTTCATTCTCAATGGCCTTCAAAATGTCCATGACTTCCATTCTTCTGTGGAATATTTATAATGTTTTTGTCCATATAACTAGTCCTACTTGCACCGCTCCAAAGGGGATTCAAACAAGCATATGGAAAGCAGTAGAGCTAACAAGGATGTTTCAGCCTCTGGTTTCAGAGTCTAGTGCACCTTTTCAGGCCAGAGAAGTGAGGCTTACCTGCACAGCTCTTCCCAGCCTTCCTCCGTTACACTCACCTCCATAAACCTCACTCTCATCCGGGTCATGGTAACCTGTCCTACTCAAGCTTTCAAGAGGGGTTTGAACTTGCATCAATCGGCATGGGAGGTTGGTGTGCTGACAGGATGCTAAAAGTGTCACTTCCTAGCTGGCCTCCATCACTCTCATCTCCCTAAACTGTGAATTTGAATTTTAGGGTGAACTGTTCTATAAAACGTTCCTGTCCTCCTATTTTATCTCCCTTATTTTCTATGCTTTTTTCCTCTTCTTCCTCTGTTGGACAGCATATATATACCCGTAGGCCCCTACCTATCATCTTTAGCCTTCTTTCTGTCTGTCTCATACTTTATATTAAGACAGGTGTCCAGTCTACTCAGTTTGACTGGACAAGGATCAGCAGTGAGTGGGAGACTGATGAGGGGCCCTTTGGGTGATGGAGTCCAGACACTCTCTGCTCATGAAGGTCTCTCCTCCTCTGATGTATGGTTAAACTGTCACAGGAATCAAAGCTGTGTCTGGTGGGTATTCAGAATGACAGGTAACTCAGGTGAAGGGCACCGGTGTTTTATGGGTGGACAATGACAGCTCGGCTGAAGACAGACATGTGACATTGACAGAAAGGAAAGGAGGATGTAGTGTATGTTTGAGCTATATATTTATCTCTCTAATATTTCTCTATTAGGCAGTTCAGAATACCTCCTCTCATCGGTTGTCACAGGATGGGTCAGAAACCCAGACACAAGTCTCATTCCTCATCCTGCACATAAATAAAACACGGCCTGCACTTCATGTTGTCCCAAAGCAGGAATGTGAATTCTGATCAAAACCTTTTTACTCTGGCTTCATCGGTATCTCTGAGTCAAGAGAGCCACAGATGAAACTTTGCAGTGAAAGCTGATTTCCCAAAACACATGTGAGGGATTTTTTTCCCCTTTTTCATGTCTGATAAAACGTGAATTTGCCCTTGACCAGAAGCTGCAGGGAAGAACAGAGGCAAAACAGGCCTCCATAAATACTCTGGGATTGAACAGAGGAGAAAAAACATATATCACAGTAGCAAAGAACACATTGTCATCCCCAGGATTCCAACAACCTCGGACAGGGGAAAACGTGGCGACTGCTTAACTGAGATCAGGGTCAGAGAGAATTAAATCCCCCTGTTGCGAGTCCACACACACACACACACACACACACACACACACACACACACACACACATCACCTCAACACAAGCCATCTGTCCTCCAAAAGCATGGCAATCAGATCCATCAGGGTCTCCCAGGTCGCTATCTGCAGGACAGCAATACCCACGTGCCTATGCCATCTGACAAATACACTGAGCTCTCTCTTACTAACACCCAACTCTCTGCAAGAGCTGGCAAACAACAGGCCAGATTCTTGTATGTCTGCATATAGAGTAGAGCATTACTATATTAACTTGTGTTGTTGCTTACGACCAGATCTATGCTGATCTATAAGGACTGAGGCTAGAGAAAAAATGCTGCTGTAGTAACAGTAAATTAGAACTAGCATTGGGGTATATCTCACTAATAAAATATATATTTTCCAGTAATGTGACCATAGCTCTGTAGCTGATATATCCAACGAGTACTGATGTATTATAGTCGCTTTGTATGGATTCTATTATTTATGTGTTTAGTATAACTATATAAAGAAAGAAAGAAACAAACAAACAAAGAAAGAAACAAATGTATAAATTATGCATAGCTCATAGCTACAGTTTCTAGGTAGCTTCCTCACCACTTATTTCAGCACATCTGCTATGAACGCATAAATTAAAGCATATGGTTGATGACTTGATCTTTTTCAGTTCATACAAGGAGAAGTGTTGACAATCAGTAAAAATCGTGGTTTTGAACCTTTTTGACCTTTTCTTACCTTAAAGGGATAGTTCACCCAAAAATGACCCCATGATTCACTCACCCTCAAGCCATCCAAGGTGAATACAATCAGAATTATATATTTTTTTAAATGGCCTAATTCCAAGCTTTATAATGGCAGTGAATGATGGTCGAGATTTTGAAGCCCAAAAAAGTGCATCCATCCATCATAAAAAGTACTCCAAACTGTCCCAGGCCTTCTGAATCTAATTTATAAATTTTTTGTAAGAAAAAAAAAATCCATATTTAAAACTTTATAAAATTTAAGCTCTAGTTTCCACTAACTATCGTGCATGCGTTTACGAGGAAGTGAACACAATAATTGACACAAACCCATTGATTCACTTCAGAAGGCCTTTATTAAACCCCTGGAGCCGTGTGGAGTACTTTTTATGATGGATGCACTTTTTTTAGGCTTCATAATCTTGACCACTATTCACTGCCATTACAAAGCTTGGAAGAGCCAGGACATGTTTTAATATAACTCAGATTGTATTCCTCTGAAAGAAGAAAGTCATATACACCTAGGATGGCTTGGGGGTGAGTAAATCATGGGGTAAATTTCATTTTTGGGTGAACTATCCCTTTACATTTCTAGCTGGTTTTTCCTAGCAAAGACAGTATTACTTTATTTTATTACGTATGAATATGAATTGCATTAATAATAATATATCAGTTTGGATAATTTTAAGTCATCCTGCGACACTTTTGGAAGTTTGCTGAGGCCCCCTATAGGGTCCTGGCTGAGACCCATTTGGTCTAAATTAATAGATACAGTACACAGTCACAAGAAATTATTGTGGGCAAAGACACAGATCAATATATATTGCAAATCAGACTAAAATCCGTATCACTCATTTGGGCACCACAGCTCCATGTATCAAGAACACATGCCGCTTTAGCTCCAATTTGAGGCCCTATTTTGTCACACAGCAGTAAGAAGATCTATCCAGTTTTTAACCTCTAGCCAATCACCAAAACCTGCAAAGACTGTCAAAATAACTTTCAGTTTTAAACTTTGGGCCTCCGCAGTTCGCTCCATCAAACATTAAGAAGCTTCCAGGGGTGAGAGTACACATCCCTCAGCACTTTAGTGGTAACCACACAGGTCCATGATGAAGTCTGCTGTCCCTTACAGGCCACTATCCTTCACTCACAAGATGAACATCACGCCTGGGAAATGCTTTCCTGTCAGTGTCGATGATGGATGTCAGAGTCAGTTGTACTCATTAAGACAGGTGGTCTTCACCTCAAGGCTCAGAAGAACCTACAGACAGTACATGATGTGTTTCTCCTTCACCTTTGACATGGCGCATTAGACAGTCAGTGACAAAGCCAGTGTGAAGATGGAGCACAGTGATATTTAAGTTACATAACATTAACATGCCATGAGCATTATTACTCTAGTGTTAGAGGGTGTTAAAAGTAGGGCCCTATGATTTTAGCAGTGCTGAAAATGCAGGCGAAATTGTGAAAACCAGTCATTAAAAAGGAAATTTCTGCTACAGAATTTGGCGATTTTTTTGGAATTCTAAAACAAGTGTAGGACTTTACAGTTTATTTAAAGGGGACATATTATGCCGCTTTTTACAAGATGCAATATAATTCTCAGGTGTCCTATGTGTATGTGAACTTTCAGCTCAAAATACCCCACACATAATTTATTACACCATGCTAAAAATGACAAACTGTTTAGCATGTGTAAGGATAAAAGAAACTAGAATACTTTGATCTCCTGAGAGGCAAACAATGCACTGGCATCTTCAGGACACCCCACAGAGGGGTGATGCGGGAAACGTCTCTCTCACACATGCATCTGTGCCTTTTCATCTCCTCCCTCCACTGGATTCACTCAAACTGGTCAAGAATATAATGTTCTAAATGAATGCAAATAAGATTTACAGTCATGTTTGGTTTCATTTGAATAGTTTCAGGTCAAGTGGTACAATGGTCTTAATCTTACTAAAAGATAATACAGATCCTAAGAGTTAAGAGAAACTTTGATCACCGTAGAGAGCAATCCCATGCAAATTACCTTTTGTTCCCATTGAGGTGTAGACCACCCAGGTCTGGGACCTGGCTTAATGCAAATTCCAATTGTTTGTACAGGCCTCCATTTGGAGGATGTCTTTTCTTAGTTTTGTATTTAAAGGATTGCAGCAAAAGGGTCAGGGCGATTCTGTAGCCAGAATGCCCGTAGTACAGAGTATCTCCACACACTCTGTACTATGTATTTTTCTAATACATCTAATACATTTAATCTCAGATATGCATTTTACTCTTAGATTCGTCTTTGAGAGTTTGATGTCTTGTATTGATTTGATATCGTTGAATTGGCTGTGGAGATAATTGGCATAATACATATTTACCTGACTGATAATAAATTGTTACATTTAATTCATTCTGATTACTCTGAAGTTATTTTCTCAAGTAGATTAAGTGAAGGCGTATGTTTCCGCAAATCTGCGACCAGGGTTAAGTGCATACTAAATCTCAGGTTAGATGGAGCATGGGCACATCAAGTGAGATTATAGGTTTCTGACTAACCGCTTGACCTTAGTTTAAGTTGTACTCAGTTACGTTAACCATGTGTATGATTTCAGCTTTAATTAAGATGTACGTGGTTATAATAACTATCGGGGTCTAGACTAAGGGTCTAGAAGAACCGCTGATTATTGTTGAGCATTACATGGGTAATTGTAGGGGGCTAAACAAATGTATTTTAAATGCAAATTATATGTGACTTTATATATATATATATATGTGTATAACTTATATATAATTTTCTGAGCGCACACATCTGAAACACTCGCATCGTGAGATCGTGACAGTGCATCACGTTAAAACGAAACTATGTTCTCTTTCTTATTGAGCTTAAACTGTCAAATATAGACAAGGTTATGTCAAAAACACACAAAGTTCACACACTTAGTTATGTCTGTGAACGTAAAAAGCTGCAAAATAAATTGCATGTGTATATGAGATCTGAACGGCTTATTTTGAGACAACGTTTCTGTTTTATTGGGAAAACAACAAACAGAGTAGTAGTAGTAGTAGTAATAATACTGCAACTAATAATAAGACATACTTTATGGAACATCACACAATCAAATTAAATGTGTATCTATGTTTTAATTGATACAGTAAAGCTGCTACACTACCACAGTTCTGATGATAAATTTGGATTAAATTATAAACAATGAATAGAGAAAAAAAATAATTTGTGGAAGAAAAAAAAATGAACAGATTGGGCCCAGTCAAAATTTTAATAAGTTGTTAAACTGTGAATATTTTATGAATGGAATCAATTAGACATGCTGTTTGACAACAACATTTTAATTAAACCATTCAAGTGGATTCCAAATAATAATAATTTGAATTTCCTGCATTTAAAAATGGACAATTTTACTTAGAATAACCTTAACTAGTAGTTAACCTTAACTACTTTGGTGGTTACCAAGCAGATTTTAATAGGAAATATTAACTGACTCTTTCATACAATGACAGCATATTCTCTGATATTCTAGGGTTAATTGTGTGATAACCAACAGCTCGCTTCACGTTGACGTACAAATAAACAGTTGTATTATTCAACCAAAACCTAAGCTAAAGAGCAACTTTAATGGTCCAATATGGATCCAGTAACATGAAAGATGGCACCAATTAGCGGTGGCATTTAGCCTCATTTTGTCTCTAATTCATTAGTCTGGCAGAAGCTCCTTGATAGAGTTTGTTCTTTTAGTAGAAAGTGCTTGGCCACTAAGACTCTTTGTTGTGTCACTGAAACGGTTTATGCAGCCCTGAGAGGGGAGTGGAGAGGACACATTAGGGATAGATCGATACTAAGTAAATATATAACCATGTCAAAACACAAACAAATCATCTTCATCAACAAGAGCTGGAGTTCTTTACAAAGGCCAGGATCCACACGAAACACCAGCACTCTACAAATGATGCAAACATGTTACCAATGAGCCATGACAGCAGCTCAAATGGGTCTCCTTTGTACAATATATTGAATTCCTCTGTCAGTGTTCTACATGTGTAGAGTTTTCCCTCAGCTGCAACATCTAGTTAGACCCTCAGGACTCAATCCACGTCTCAACAGCATCATGCAGCACTTTAATGACATTGTTGTGGCAACTTGACTCATATTTCACATCACTATGTGGATGCTGAACAACCAATTAAAATTAATCTTAGACTAAGTTGTATTAACAGTCGAAGTAAATTAAGCATTGATCTAAAAATAGGAGGAACACCATGAATCCAAACATCCAAATTAAATTTTAAATGAAAAAAAATGGTTAGCTATGCTCAGAGCTGGTTTGAGCACCACAGGGATTGAGACTATCTTT
>NW_015505513.1:1080107-1080983 GCF_001515645.1 Sinocyclocheilus grahami | reverse complement strand
GAATGGCACCAGTTTGGAGAGATATGGACGGCATGGGGTTGAGAATGACGTCACTGCCTCAAATTATGTTTGTTATTTCTAAGAAGGGGAAATATATTTGATGTTAATTTCAACGGGACAAATCAGCACAAATCGAGCCCAAACAAATGACACCAGTTTTGTGTGATTTAGACAAACTGGGGTGGAGAGTGACGCCACAGCTCCCGAGAACATTTTGGTTATATCTAAGGAAGGAAAATAGATACAGCGCAAACCAGCACAAACAAACTGCGCTGATTTGGAGCGATCTGGGCAACATGGGGTGGAGAGTGACGTCACACAGTCAAAGAAATAATGTTTAATATCTCAAACACCGAACCAGCACAAACGTTCATTTTTGCAGCACAAATCAACACAAACGAATGGGTTTTGGTGATTATTTCTTTTTATGGGGTGCCGACTTCACAGAGGTTCTGATGTGCATTTTAATAATGTACTTTGCACAGTAAAATGAAACTGGCTAATTACAGTTTAGATAGCTACAATAATTACTATGAACACAATAGTTATAAAAATACTAAACTGTTAGAAATTTAACAAGCAAATAGAATGTTTCACATGCATGTGCACTCAATGTCTAAATTGTCTCCATGTGACTTTCTCTGTCACAATTTCACTTATGTCTTTGTGATCGTATTACAAAGAACATAATTTTCGTTTGACCTTCCCTTCAATTTTATCTGAGATCATCATTAATTAAAAATGAAGTGAGCAATAACAGAATAGATGACATGATAAAAAAACTGATTGATAATCCTGCAAATGACGACCATGATTCACATCAAAGTCTTTACAGTTGTTTTTTTCTGGGACTTGCATTGGCAAATATGCAAATCC
>NW_015505513.1:1063896-1080097 GCF_001515645.1 Sinocyclocheilus grahami | reverse complement strand
CTATTATTTATGTGTTTAGTATAACTATATAAAGAAAGAAAGAAAGAAACAAACAAAGAAAGAAACACATGTATAAATTATGCATAGCTCATAGCTACAGTTTCTAGGTAGCTTCCTCACCACTTATTTCAGCACATCTGCTATGAACGCATAAATTAAAGCATATGGTTGATGACTTGATCTTTTTCAGTTCATACAAGGAGAAGTGTTGACAATCAGTAAAAATCGTGGTTTTGAACCTTTTTGACCTTTTCTTACCTTAAAGGGATAGTTCACCCAAAAATGACCCCATGATTCACTCACCCTCAAGCCATCCAAGGTGAATACAATCAGAATTATATATTTTTTTAAATGGCCTAATTCCAAGCTTTATAATGGCAGTGAATGATGGTCGAGATTTTGAAGCCCAAAAAAGTGCATCCATCCATCATAAAAAGTACTCCAAACTGTCCCAGGCCTTCTGAATTTAATTTAAAAATTTTTTGTAAAAAAAAAAAAATCCCTATTTAAAACTTTATAAAATTTAAGCTCTAGTTTCCACTAACTATCGTGCATGCGTTTACGAGGAAGTGAACACAATAATTGACACAAACCCATTGATTCACTTCAGAAGGCCTTTATTAACCCCCTGGAGCCGTGTGGAGTACTTTTTATGATGGATGCACTTTTTTTAGGCTTCATAATCTTGACCACTATTCACTGCCATTACAAAGCTTGGAAGAGCCAGGACATGTTTTAATATAACTCAGATTGTATTCCTCTGAAAGAAGAAAGTCATATACACCTAGGATGGCTTGGGGGGGAGTAAATCATGGGGTAAATTTCATTTGGTTTGAGCACCACAGGGATTGAGACTATCTTTGTAATAATTACCTGGTCATCAAACAAATAGTTCCCTTTCAAGGGAACTTCGAACTGCGTCCTCTAGGGGTCGCTATGGGGAACGCCTCGTCGTGACCCGTGTCTGAAGCATACATTGAAAAAACACCAACAACACGTTGGCCGGCGACAGCCATGACGTCACTACCGGTGCGACTATTAGTATAAATAGGCGCCGGGAGAACATGTCATTCTCTTCTTCGTCTTCACTGACTGTTTTGTTTGAAGCGTGCATTTGAACGTGGTAAGAGCAATCTCTATCCTATTATTATGGCGAGCACTAGCAGAACGTTTAGAGGATGTGTGCATCCGTGTTGTCGTTGTTTAACATCTGATGACACACACGATCTATGTGTTATTTGTTTGGGCGAAGAGCACGCGCGCGATGTCTCCGAGGGGGCAATCGGCATGCACTGCGAGCGTTTTTCCAAGAAAAAAGCTCCGCTCTCGTTTGTCTCGCTTTTCGAGGAAAGAGGGGCAGCCATCTGCTTCCCGCGATTCAAGACCCGCCACTGCTGAGGCACGGAGGAGAATGAGCTAGTGGGGATCGCAGGTGGATCTGGCGATGAGTTTGAAGAGGGGTTTTCCCTCTCGCGATCGTCGGCTGTGGACGAGAGTGAGCCGCTGGAGGATGATGTTATTTCATTAACATTGTCTGATCCAGGGGCCAGTGCCCTGCTGGGTTCAGCACAGCAAAAGCAGGAAATGTCTGGGGAGGGCAGAGAAGCTGAGGCTGTCAGCCAGTATTATAGCCCTGGTTCTGGCTTCATGCTTCCTGGATCATGCAGCCAGGTCAGAGGCTTCTGCGGGAGCCTTCTTGATCATCAGGCCCCCGGCACGACACTGCAAAAAAAATTCCTGGATGTCCGGGCTCCAGGATATCCCCTCTTAAATATAACAGAAACTTTATTTTCCATCCCATTTGGCACGGCCACAGAGTTTTTTTCTTTTTTTATTTATTTTACAGTGAATCTAAATCCTTTCATTTGTGCTCGATTTGTGCTGTTAAATTGAACACAAAACAAACAAATATAAAAAAACTAAAACAAATATAGGCCTATGCTTCAGGGCGCTCTTCACAACAAATACAGTGCTCATTTGTGCTCGATTTGTACCTTGAAAAGAAATTCTGGTTGTGACTGGAAATAGATACAATGTTTATTTTAACGGCACAAACCAGCACAAATGAATGGCACCATTTTGGAACGATTTAGATTGCATGTTTTTTTTTTTTACACAGTGCATTTCAGGAAAATCATAGTTTGTGAAAACGTTCGTATGTAGATTCCATGCACAAATGTGTGCATACGCACACTTGAATGAGAGGCATTCATCTTTAATCAGCTTTAATCTTAGAGAAGAATTCATTCTTTAGAAAACGGATGCAAATTAACTTTTAACTTTTGTTTTTCAAATGCTGTGGCCATTTTCTGAAGATAACAAAACAACTACAAAAATGCCATCAGTTTAAGATGGAAGCCTGCTAAATGTCAAAGCATCACTTACTACCGCCTGA
This sequence comes from Sinocyclocheilus grahami, assembly GCF_001515645.1. Taxonomy (NCBI): domain Eukaryota; kingdom Metazoa; phylum Chordata; class Actinopteri; order Cypriniformes; family Cyprinidae; genus Sinocyclocheilus; species Sinocyclocheilus grahami. The sequence continues at coordinate 1,077,702 of NW_015505513.1, read as the reverse complement.
AATGTTATGCACAGCGCAACTAGACATGCATGATTTTTAAATAAAGATACACACATAGATGTGTCAGCATGTCACATGAACTCTTTGTTTGATTTGATCTGATGCTTAAGTCTTCAGATATCATATGTTCTAAAAGCAAAGGATTTATGACATTGAGGGCTTAGACTGCTCTCTTTCAGCTTGAGTTGCTAGAAAGGTCCACGTTCCACTACATTCTGTTTTCCTTCCTTCTTTATCTAAGATTTGCTATGGATGGATGACATCTGCTCTGACAGGTCTCAGTTTCAGCTCCTCGGGCAGATACCTGCTTCAGTGAACAGCTTGGTATCGAATGTAATTCAAGCATCCATTCTGAAGGATCCACAGAGTGCCCTTGGCCTAAAAAACAACCAGCAGATGGATTAACTAAACACTACGCCAAACTGAGCAATAGTGTAACCCTAAGCATTGTTGTTGTGAAAGAAATCTCATGGTTTCTAAATTAGATCTCTTGTCTTTCATCGCAGCATGGTGGATGAAAATGTGTTCATGTGTATCATTTGGATGAAGCAGAAAATAGGGAAAGGCATGCTGTTACAGGACTTCCTTAGTCTTTTCTAAACATCATCCGGAGAACAGCTGTGGCACAAATCTGCTCATACATACAATTACAGACAATAAGCGCTCATCTAACAGTATGGTCTTTGGTCAAAGTCTGATATAAAATACTCAATCAAGATTAATTTTAGAGTACTAGGGCTTGGAAAAATCCAAGCCGTAATATTACTCTCAAGTTCACGCTTAGTCATCAGACAAACATAAGATGTCTACCAATATGGTGAATATGCATATTTAAAATTTCTAAAGCCTTTGATCTGTCACCTGCAAAATTTGCAACATCGAGAAACAGCTGTACATTTATACAGAAGATCAGGGAAATCCAACACAAAGCAGTGCTAAAAAATATATATTTTAGTTACTGATTTTTCTCAGTAACTTAAAAACCCAGACCCCCTCTATAATCTGTAAACGGGCATTTAAACACATTGCCTTGCACATATAGCTGCAGAAAATTTGATATATTTGGAAGAGCTTATATGCGCTGCTCATGTTGACATTCTGAAGATCAATTTATAGTGAAGGCCTTAATCGGATCCAAGCTCATGTAATTAAAATCATTCTCAGCAGGGATCATCCAGTAATTAGTGTCAAGCCATTAACGTTCCTTTATATGTCTGTTAACAGCATATTTAAAACATTTCTCATGAATTCTAATCAGACCACCACATCAAAACAGTATGCATAATTTAAAATTAGCCAAAAGTGCAAGACAGGAAATTAATAGGGAAGAAATGGGGGTCTGAATGATGATTATGTTGATAAGGCAAGTGATGTCAAAGAGGACAGTAATGACAATCATTCTAATTAGAACAAAACAGCAGTATCTTTGGGACCTTTAACCTCAAGAACTCATTTTAAACATGAAAGAGCATACTCCCAGCAGCTTTGTGACATTTTCTACATTATAGTTTCTAATTGTTTTACTTTGTAAGCAGCATTTTTACACATTCACACTCCTTCTCTCAATACATCTAATAGCATAATCCATTTTAATCTGCTTTACATATATCAGGCCAATAGGCTAATGAAGAATATAAATGAAGGCAAAATGGAAATATGCCACTGTAATTTCCCAATTCTTAAAGGAATAGTTCACCCATTGAAAGCTGGAGAGATTTAGCATTACATCACTTGCTCACCATTGGATCCTCTGCTGTGAATGAGTGCCGACAGAATGAGAGTCCATCAATTAAAGTTGTTTATTCATTAAGATAGCTTTTTGCTTCACAAGACATTAAGTGATGGACTGAAGTCATGTGGATTATTGTGATGTTTCTATCAGCTGTTTGGACTCTCATTCTGATGGCACTCATTCACTGCAGAGAATCAATTGGTGAGCAAGTGATGTAATACTAAATCTCTCCAAATCTGTTACCATGAAGAAACAAGCTCATCTACATCTTGGACGGCCTGAGGATTAGTACATTTCCAACCAACTGTCACTTTTGGATGAACTCTTTGTTTAACTATATTTAAATATCTACTTCATATTACATCCATAATGCTCCAAAATAGCTATATATATCATTATGCAGTATTAATTAGTGTCTCCTTGGAGTGTTACAGACTCCTAATGTGTTGATATGTACAGCTAGAACAATTCATATTGCAATATCGCCTAATTCTAAGTGAAAACTCATATTTCATCAAGCTGCATTGTTCCAGTGCATTCGTAAATCCCATCGCTCACGACATTTCATGTTTTCAGTTCATGGTGTGATCACATGACCATTCAACTACCAAGTCCAGCTAAGCCCATCACATTTTCCCTCCACCTTCATTTCCAAAGCACCCATGTACAAATGTGAGAATGTCTTGATAAGAGCATTCAAGTAATGTCCTCTGACAGAGGCTTAAGTGTCTGTACTGGATAAAGAGAATAACCTTTGATGTAAAAGTGGTAGCCATCTGAAGCTACACAAGATACCCTGTGGAGAGACAAGGCTCTTAACACAGCCTGGTCCTCATTCAAAAGTAAATGAAGTGAGAAGTTGCGGGGTTGGAGGGAAGGACAAGAAGAAGAAGGTGTTGAATTTTGAACATCATGGTTATCAAACTAAGCATTTTTGCTTTCATTGGAAGGCAACATGTGCAATATTGTGCAACAGCACATTTGGCAACACATCACTGTGTTGCTATTGTCCCTCCTTCTCTGGGAAAACAAAGAGGATATTTTTTCACATAACTAGCCAAACACAGTTTATTTAACACTTGGCACTAATTTAACACTTGGCACACTTTAGCAGCTATTAGAACTGCTTGTTTGGCAAGCTGTGTGCTTGCAAAATTAACATTATTTTACAGGTATATTCACAAGAAAGAGAGAATAACCAATTCTGACAACAAACCTTGACCAGTGTCAAGTGGTGTAACAATACGTGACCCTGGACCAAAAAAAACAGTCATAAGGGTAAATTTTTCGAAATTGAGAGTTATATATAATCTGAAAGCTGAATAAATACGATTTCAGTTGATGCATGGTTTGTTAGGATAGGACGATATTTGGTCGAGATACAACTAGTTGAAAATCTGGAATCTGAGAGTGCAAAAAAATCTAAATATTGAGAAAATCGCCTTTAAAGTTGTCCAAATGAAGTTCTTAGCAATGCATATTACTAATAAAAAATTAAGTTTTGATATTTACAGTAGGAAATTTACAAAATATCTTCATGGAACATGATCTTTACTTAATATCCTAATGATTTTTGGCATAAAATAAAAATCTATCATTTTGACCCATACAATGTATTTTTGGCTATTGCTACATATTTACCCCAGCGACTTAAAGGGGTCATATGATGCTGCCAAAAAGAACATTATTTTGTGTATTTGGTGTAATAAAATGTGTTTATGCGGTTTAAGGTAAAAAAAAAACATTATTTTCCACACACTGTACATTATTGTTTCTCCTCTATGCCCCACCTTTCTGAACGTCGAATTTTTTCAAAGCACATCGGTCTGAAAAGCAAGGTGTGCTGTGATTGGCCAGCTATCCAGTGCGTTGTGATTGGCCGAATACCTCAAGTGTGTGATGGAAATGTTATGCCCCTTACCATATTGTGATGATGTCCTGTCAGGCCGGAGCGATGATTCAAAAACATGAAAACCCATTATAAACATGGCATTCGTTGCATCCAGTGGGGACATAATTATGGATTATAATGACTTATACTGTCTCTTTACGTGTTGTGTTGCATCCAGCCACGTAAACATAAAACCATGTCTGCATTTGTGATCGGAGAAATGACAAACAAGCCCTACTCAACACTGCCCAAAAAACTTGGTTTAAATATATAAAATATAAAAACTCTTTAAATATGAAAAACGTACTAACAGTCTTTGAGTCAGAACAACGGGCATTGTAGTTTCGCTTTCACAACGAAACACAGCGACACACGGCGGCCTGGACTCTGCTTCATCCACGGTGAAAGCCGATCTGGCGATCCACAGTGCAAAGTCGTAGTATTTCCTCAGCAACCAGCACGGATCAGCTCTAGGCATGACGAAGCAGATATCGTCCTCTTTTGGAAGGCCAAACAAAGTAGTTTCACTTTCACAACGAATCACACAGTGCCTTCACGACATGGCGGCGGCAACAACAATAATACAGTGAGAATAAAAGTTACGCCTTCTTTCTTTGCGTGAACATTTGGGCGGTGTTATGCAAATCTTCCCACATAGTGACGTAGGTATGTGGGGGCATGTTAGAATGAGCCGTTTTAGGTAGGAGTGGCTGACTCTTAACTTTTATAAAGAATATCTCTTTGGATTTGAGACTTTAGTCTTTGTAACTTTACAGATCTTCTTTATGCACCAAGAGCTTGTAACACTCCAAAGAGAAAGGAAAAATTGAAATCGCATCATGTGACCCCTTTTTTTGGTTTTGTGGTCCAGGGTCACATATTAAATACGATGAGTACATCTTAAAGGGATTCACCCGAAAAATTAAAATGCTGTCATTAATTACTCACCCTCATGTCGTTCCAAACCCGTAAGACCTTCGTTCATCTTCGGAGCACAAATTAAGATATTTTTGATGCATTCCGGGAGCTTTTTGACCCTCCCATAGACAGCAAGGATCCTTAAACGATCAAGGCTCAGAAACATAGCAAGGAGATTGTTAAAATAATCCATGTGACATCAGTGGTTCAACCGTAATTTTACGAAGCTATGTGAATACCTTTTGTGCACAAGGAAGACAAAAATAACGACTTCATCTCGCCCTCATCTAACTCTTTCAGCAGGTCCGCTTGGTAGGCTTGTAGTACTGTACTGCCATTGTGTGAAGGCAAGCACCAGCCTGACCTGCTGCCGTGTACCCTTTGCCCACCAACAGCGATGTAGTTCGAAGCGGTTTGGTGGGCAATGCCGGGGCTTTCAGGGACGATGCATCTCCGGGAGACAGATAGCTCGCGAGTGTCTGCTCAACCCGGGGCATCGCCCTGTAACTGTGCTCATTTAGTCCTGTAACGTTAGAATAATCGACAAGGGAGGGAATAAAGAGTGATGGACTGAAGTCATGTGGATTATTGTGATGGCATGCAGAGTGTGGTCTCGATCACGATCTCGACACCTTGATGTGGAGATCGGGGAAAAGCGGCAAGGCCCGGCGTGGAGGGAGCGGCTTCGACCGTAAAAAGCGTTCATCTAACTTGCTTTTCGTTGGCTCAGCCTGCTTCTCGGTGGGCCTCTCAAGATTTAACTTGGTCACTGCATGAGTTATCACCTCCACAATCTCCCCTCCTCAGGGCACTCATCGACGCCCTCGACATCGATAGACAAAAGCTGCAGTTTCCACCGCATGTGCTTTTTTAGCTTCCTCGTCGCTACGTCACCCCGTCCGTGACGTCTCACCCATTCATTGGACTGATTACACAAATGATTCAAAGCGTGGTCACGCTGAAGGCGTTCCCAAAGCATCTTGACGCAGCTCGAGATCCTGAAGGGGAACTTATTATATAAGGTATGCATCAATACCACTTTTTTTCCCCTTAATGAGTCCAATACAAATATTTTTTCTTCATTATGAAATCAGGACAGTTGTATCATTATTTGATAGGACAAAAATGCATGCATTGATTATTGATCCTAACGTCAATACTATCTGCTAAAAACCGTTGAGAATGAAGATCAGGTCTTCTTTTGGCTAGAGCATGGCAATGTTTAAATATTTGCACTGTAGACCTGCTGAGCAAAGCAACGACATTGCCAAGGTAGTTACAATTTCATCATCTCTATGCCACAGTACCAAATCAAGCTTTTTCCTTCAGTCAAATTGTCACTAGTCAGTTATTTTGCTGTTGCTGCGCTACATTTCATGCATATTGATGCAGATGTTTGAATGTTTTGCATGTTTATGCCATCAAACCTAGTATGTGTTGATATTAGGGTTGTGGATAATGACAGTACCATGCATTATAAAAACATGACAAGAAACACGACATTATGATCTGATGCATTTAAATGGGTGCTGCATTTTGATTCCTGTTGCTGGTTTTTGGCAGTAAGCTGACATCTTGTCACCCTGTTCCTTGAGTTTCTTTCATGTTTTCTATATCTGTCAGTTTTATGACACCTAAATCATTGCTATATAGCAGGGGTGGGGAACATTGATCCTGGAGGGCCGGTGTCCCTGCAAATTTTAGCACCAACCCTAATCAAACACAACTGAACCAGCTAATCAAGGTCTTCAGGATGCAGTTAGGTATTTTTTTTCTAGGGTTTTTCAGGGTTGGAACTAGGGTTGTGCCAATAGACGATAGTATCGTGTATCGGCGTTAGACAGAGATATCGCCTGTGGCTGATGCCTTTAACAATAGCAAGACAGTTATTATTATTATTATTATTATCATCATCAGGCTAGTAATACTATCTAATTAATATTAGGGCTTATTTGTTGCATTATATTTATTTTTCCCCGTTTTTGCAGTATTGCGCATTCTAACCAATCACACACAATTATGCTGAGCTTATGAATGCAATGGCCAATCAGAGGCGTTCAGATGAGTCATCACTGAAACAGCTGAGTTCTGTTGTTCAGCGCGCGCTGACTGAATTCTAACTAACAAATTCTCTCATTATAAACAACAAAGTGCAGATGAACGTGCGTTGTTGTAAGTATAAGAGATTTATTCATCATATAGTGTAGATTCACTGAGTTTAATGGGAGTGTTTTTATTAAAGTGCATAAACTCGTGCTAGACGGAGCTTGTGATGATGCTCTTTGGTAATGTAATGTTCTTTGCTCGTTTTCTGTAGCTGCTTTCTGAATAAATTAGGAAATGTACGCATTATAATTAGTAACTTACAATGTTTCTATTCATTTGTTATCATGTTAAATACAAATTTTATTTAGCCTTTAAAAAAAGAATGCAACCCTGGTCAGCATATACTACTAATAATAAGAATAAGAATAAGAAGATTAATTAGAAGAAGCATCCCAAACTTCTGAACAGTAGTGTACAATTAAAAACCACAATTAGAGATGAAGACAGCAGAGCCGAGTACACAATAACGTGTTTTCCTTTTCACAAATAGATGGAATGTGGTTTAAAAAAAAAAATACTTCAGATTCCATTATAATAATGGCTTTACAGAGAAATATGACAACAATGACCTTTACAATGGAAGCCAAGCATAGACATCCAAACTTTATAAGGGCAGAACTGGGGATGGATTTCAGTCTGTATTCTTTAAAGGTTCTTAAGACAAAAGCTATTGTAAAAGCTAAATCTTTATCAATGACTTAAGACAAAATACTTTGTTGAAAAAAAAAAACAAAACATGGAATTAACAATCATTAAAAAAAAAATAGAATACAGCACCCATATTTAATGTTTGAAAGATTCATGCTACAAGGTAAAATTACAAAATGGAAGAATTTCAACAAGTGGATCTCAAGGTAGCCTTCCTTATCTGAGCTGCCAGACCCTCTCACAGGGCCACGATGATTCAAAATGTCTGAATAATCACTACAAGAGGGCTTGCATCATCCGGAGAGGATTCTGCTCATTTATATAAATCCTAGAGGTTTGCGTTTCTAAAAGCCATTAGAGGTGTGTGTTTATGTGTCAAAAGGGAAACGTCAGTTGGGGCTTGATCTGTCTTTAATTAGGTTTTGTTTTTATTCTTTTGGTACAGGCAAATCAGCTTCCTCACCCGCCTTGGGCATCAGTGCCATTCGAAAGAAGCTTGTTTGCTTATCGTTTGTGTTCTGAGCTGATTGTAATGGGAAGACGTTAACCAGCGCTGTATGCGCTGCATGTGTCACACTTTGAAGACTCGCCTCAGGCAGTCACCTCAATTTTTCAACCCAAACCTCCTTCCTCATCCATCCTATCCTTTGCATTTTTTTTAGAAAATACAGAAATAACAGGGAATTACTAGGGGGAAAAGTAACAAGAAAATCAGTTATTTTAAATATCAGGGATTGAGTACACTGTAAATGTGATGTCCTGCAGCTGTTACCTTAAAGAGCTATTTCTACCTGATTTAACCCATTAAAAAAATATCAAATATAGTTTTGTTGGTATAAATTGATTTATTTAGGTTGATTTTAAGTTCAGCGATATTAAATACTATTTTTTTATCTAACAGTTAAAAAATATTTTTCAAGGTAATGTTTTACATAAACATCATAAGGTAATAATTCATAAATATCATTACAGAGAGAGAGAGAGAGAGCGCGAGAGCGAGAGAGAGAGACAGTTTATTAACAGCCTCCACTGGATCATCGGCAGGCCACATGTGCCCCACTGCAAATGAAGCAATTACTGTGAAAGCACGCACAGTTACATTTCGACAGAAAAATGCACATCCGTACACATACCCATGCAGCCTATACAAAATTTATATAAATAAACACCCATGCAGTCGTATTACTTCCCACATGATTATGACACTAACAACCCTGTTATGCATACCACACTCGCTGTATCTATCTTATTAAATGTGTCTACATATGTTCAGCCACAATTTTAGTTCTTTAACAAGCCATTTCAAGGAAGGAGTGCATGACTTTCTGCAAACAGTATTTTCACACCGGAATGTTCCTCTCACCCTTGGCTAATCAGTGAGCATGTGTCTAAAAGCTGGATAAAGCCATTACAACACTAGGTCTAAAAGCAGCTGAGAAGAAAATCTGTCTCGCTGGTGGCGGACTGGGTATGGGCCAACTAGACAGCAGTCTGTGCAGTGCACACACACACACGCTGCAACCAAGATACACTGTAAAAAAAACAATCTGTAAAATTCACGGTAAAAAACCGGCAGCTGTTTTAGGTTTTAACTTAAATTTACAGTTAAATAACGTAATTTCATTAACTGATATAATGTTAATATACCAACCTATTGAAGTACTGAAATCTGTTTTGTACGTTTGTAATACACTGATAACCACCAAATGCAGGTGGTGTTGAGAAAGTCACATGATGAACCAAAGCCCATCACAAGCCGTTTTTAAGTAATAACATATATATAAGGTGTACAGTGTCATTCACACAAACGCTAAACACCATCATGGTAACACACATGAAACTGAAATAATGCAATAAACATTCATTTAACAACATTAGGTGTAACACACAACCCTAATATACAAAACTGATAAGAAAAAACTAAGAAGAAACATAGTTATTTTAACAAAAAAACATCAAATTTAAAATGTAACGCAGGGAATTCTGGGAATGTCAATTTATGGTTATTCACTGTAAATTATACGGTATTTTTCACTTCCAAAAATGGTATACTACCGTAAAATTTACGTGTAATACATGTAATGTCCAATACAGTTTTTCACAGTATTTAGTAGGGGAATTTACCGTTAACCATTTAACAGGTTTTTACTGTAGCATTTTTACCGTTAAATTCACTGTCATTTTTTACAGTGTACCTCAGAGGTGTTAAAATATGACTTTTGTCGTGGAGAAAGAGCTCTCACTCTCTGAAGAAGGGGTACAAAAGGGAAACGATCCTGCAATTGTATATGCTTGGGAATAGGTTCTAATCTCACTTTACCCTCCATCTAGGACTCTGCTGTTCACTGCCACCACACTTCAAACTGTTCTCCATAAAGACAGAGACAGCCAGACACTTTAGAATATCTCCATCACCTTCATGCTGCGCACTGTCAGGCAGAGAAGCAGAAACACGTTTAACAAAGGCCTCACTCGCGCTCTCTCACTCCTGTCATCGGTCTTGCAGCAACTTTCCTCTCTTTCTCCCAACTACTGCCTTTTTCCTGCAGTGCACACTTTTGCAGAGGCCTATACCGTTTCCTCCAACACATCTAAATATAGCCAGCCTCAAAGAGAGCTGTGGCTGATAATGAGTTGTAAGAACAGCTGAAGTGGAGGACTGTGAATAAAACTATGATCCTTTTTAATATTTACCCACCACATCCAATAGGAGAAGTAACGTACATTATTTATCATACTATGTCCAACTGAAACATAACTGCACTGGAATGAAAGGTGCAAGAAGAGTTTATTAAATCCAGAGTGGACTTTTAGACAGCACAAATTCTGAATTTGATGACTAGCAATGTAGGAACATTCCTTTCTCATATTTAGACAGTACTAAATTTGTCCTCCTCGAGTTTGTGGAAGATAATCATTATGTTTTATGAGGGCAATTTTGCCTGGTCATGATGCAAAGACAAATAAACTATAACAGGCTATGTCAAACAAAATCAGTCATGTCATGTATTATTACATTTCAATTTTGTTAATTATAATAATGCTGAAAACAGATCAAATTTAAACAGATGAACAATCTAAAATAAATAAATGAGTAAGAAATGTTGCCTTACTATCTTAAATAAAATAAGTTTAGGTACAACATTTACTAGAAAAAAATAAAGCTAATAATAACAAAAAAAATCCCTTGATAAAATGCTAATTTACTGCTTATTAATAGTAAGGTAGTTGTTAAGTTTAGGTATGGGTAGTGTTAAGGGATTTAAAATATGGTCAAGCAGAAAAATCATTCATATGTGCTTTATAAGTACTAATAAATGGACAGTATGCTAGTAATATGCATGATAATAAGCAGCTAGATTATAGTAAGAATTGGTCCTTAAAGTGTTACCAAAAATAAAAAAATAAAAATGACAAATGGCACATCAAATTACTGGAACAAACTACAACTGAAAATATGAATATTAATAAATACTATAATAGCATAATAACACTGAAACATAACCGGTCAAGAAACTGAACTCATTTGGAACTTCTTCCAACAGGAAAAATATTAATAAATATTGTATTTGCATTTCATGACCATAACTGCATGCAGGGAATTAAACTAGGTCATATAAAACATTTACATAACATTATATCTCTTCTTTTTATTCAACGAATAAACAAAATGAAATCTTCATTTTAAAGTCTGTGACTTTTACGCCTATGACCCTTTTATTCCTCAGCTATTCCAAGATCATGAGCCACTTTAACACATGTGTGTATCTTTATTATGTGTGTAGTAGGGTGAATATAAAACAGGAGGTCAGCAAGATATTCCATAATCAAAACAATCCACCATTTACTGAAAAACCAATGACTTACCAAGCACTCCCAGCCTATAGTTTAGGGTCACCACGATTACATTTCCGTAGCTGGCCAGAATGCTGCCGTCAATCATGTTGCCTGTACCTTCCATGTAGGACCCACCATGGATATAAACCATAACAGGTCTCAGCCCATTCTCATCATGGATGTCTGCAGGAAGAAAAAAATAATAATTTGAACATACTCTAAACGCTTTTTATATTTGTAGGATGATTAAACAACCCTTTCTCACTAACTAGTAGTGGCCTGACAAAAGCACTGGCAGTTTTTCTCGGTAAACGAATATCAGTAGAATACATTAGGCTTTACAATTTGACAAGCAAATCCAATAGTGAAATCCCCAATGAGAAGATCAGACAAATATCCCAAATTAAATTGCTTTTTTATACCATTACCAAGCCGCATTTTCACTGAAACTAATCCTACCTCAGCGAGATTCACCTCAAGATGTGGCTCATGCACAGAGAAGTCCGTAATTGCTGCAGATGAGTTGGTTATTTGTGGGTCTCTCTTGTTCTGATTAAAGCCCCTGATTAGTACATGTGTAAGAGGCTGATTATAAAACACGAGACATGAAGCCCTAGGATGAGGAAGTCTTTGATAACATTTCACAAATTGCAGGCAGACTTACCGGACTATAGATTTTTCACATCAGATATCTAATGGTCTTGAACAGAACAACAAATGTAGATACAGATGTGTCCTTTTGTTGAGTCACAATAAAAACACACATTGAAACTTTCTAGACGAGTGCTTTTACTGCAGACGCTGAACAATAATATCAACAAATGCATCTTAAAGGAAGCTGTAAACCACTAGCCTATATTTACACTTAACGGCCACTTTATTAGGTACACCTGTTCAACTGCTAGTTAACGCAAATATCTATTCAGCCAATCACATGCCAGCCATTCAGTGCAGATTAATCATAAATACAAGGCTTTCATTGGCCATCCTTCACAAAACTTCATATCTACCACAGTTTTATGAGTTTCAATAGAAGCAATTCAGTCAAATGTAATTTACCCAGATAGCACACATATGTCTGCAAGATGTCTGTTAAAGATCACTTGATCTGGAAAGCATCTGCTGTCTACAAACATCTGATAGACGTCTGTAAGATGTCAATTTTACATACATTCTAAATCATTAACATCTTAAAGACATCTAGTTGACATCTGATAGAAAACGTCTTATAGACGTATTGCAGATGAGCAAACACTGTAAAAAATACATCTTGCAGATGTAAATGCAGACGTCAAATAGACGTCTCCGAGATGTATGTGTGCTATCAGGGTATGCATTATTTCACACCTTTAACACACGGGAGAAAATCAACCCTCCGCAACAGTTTAAAATCAGTCCAATTCCTTGCAAAAAAATGTGGATTTGGCAACCTTGCATCCAACGCGAGCTGCATCCAAAGTGATTTAAATACTCTGCATATTGATAGCGGCTCCCTGATGCGTGCAATGTTTCCGGGAGCAGGCAGTAATGGTCAGAAATTCAGCGGAGCGGAATTAAGAAAACAGTCCAGCACACGGCTTTAATATAAACATGCACACAATGATTGGCAACTTTTGGTATAAAGCAAAAGCCAAATCCTGGACATTTTTTAGGTCCAAAAAGAGGACATATCCGGGAAAAAGAGCAAGTATGGTCACCCTACATTTACAGTACATACGTAGACTTGGCCAAGACAATCTTCTGAAGTTCAAACTAGAGGTCTGCATTGCTGGATTAAATTCCTGAATAAAACACGGTAGCGGTCAGTAACTCCGGTGTAATTTGAATGGGAGCGGGTGGTCTAACAATACCCCGTTCCCGACATCCGTTCAGTACAGCATATCTGCACTTTATTGACCACCGGTACAGCCTGCACTCGGACTGTTATGCACGCGCTGCACGCATGCTTTCAGCGTCACGCGTTTTATTTGCAGGGTCTGTGCGCAGAGCAGGCAGTACCGGTGGGAAGTATATGGCCCTCAGACAGAACAGGCAGGTAGTCCATGAGTGACAGTGCAGAATAAGGATGGAGCAATGTGTGGATGTGCTGTCCTTGAAGGACATTCAACTCAGTTTTGTTTATATTTTGCTTAGCCTATTATTTTAAATGACAGATTTCGTATTTATTTATTTTTCTCTGCTAAACTTTCCCTACTGTGTTAACAGAAAAATGTCAAACGAATTTAGTATTTTGACAAGACAATAAAAATAAAGCTAATAGGCTATTTTTGTACAACCTACACTTTTTCCTATTGTGTTGTAAATGTTAAACGAATTGTATTCTGACAAGACGAATAAAAATAAAAAATAAAAATTTTGTACAACATTTTTATTTTCTCTGACACTTTTTTTCCTACTGTGTTGCATAAAATATTAAACAAATTGTGTGTCTGAAGATAATTCATATAAATTCAAGTCAAAGTCAATAAATGCAAGACTCTTGACAAGACGAATAAAATAACATACAATTTTGTGCAGACTACACTTTTATTTGTTAGCCTATCTCTCTTTCTTTCAGTAGCGGAAATTTAAATGTGAGATTCTGGAAAGGAGATCTAAATTTAGCGGGAACGGTCGGGCAGAAAATTATTGTAAGCGGACAGCGGGTGAACAAAGAGTGAATATATAGCGGGAG
>NW_015505513.1:1033259-1060629 GCF_001515645.1 Sinocyclocheilus grahami | reverse complement strand
CAGATAGCACACATATGTCTGCAAGATGTCTGTTAAAGATCACTTGATCTGGAAAGCATCTGCTGTCTACAAACATCTGATAGACGTCTGTAAGATGTCAATTTTACATACATTCTAAATCATTAACATCTTAAAGACATCTAGTTGACATCTGATAGAAAACGTCTTATAGACGTATTGCAGATGAGCAAACACTGTAAAAAATACATCTTGCAGATGTAAATGCAGACGTCAAATAGACGTCTCCGAGATGTATGTGTGCTATCAGGGTATGCATTATTTCACACCTTTAACACACGGGAGAAAATCAACCCTCCGCAACAGTTTAAAATCAGTCCAATTCCTTGCAAAAAAATGTGGATTTGGCAACCTTGCATCCAACGCGAGCTGCATCCAAAGTGATTTAAATAATTGATAGCTTGATAGCGGCTCCCTGATGCGTGCAATGTTTCCGGGAGCAGGCAGTAATGGTCAGAAATTCAGCGGAGCGAAAACAGTCAAAACAGTCCAGCGCAGGGCTTTAAAGGCACAATATGTAATTTTCGCCGCTGGAGGGTGCGTATTCAAAATAAACAAAGAGACAAAGGCATAGTTTGATGACGCCGTGACTGAGTGTGGAATCATGGGAGTTGTGGTCTTCATCCCCACAGCCGATGCAATCCGACGGGACTCGGGCAGAAATCATGTTCATGGATGAGCTAATGATTTATTAACTTATTGACCACCGGTACAGCCTGCACTCGGACTGTTATGCACGCGCTGCACGCATGCTTTCAGCGTCACGCGTTTTATTTGCAGGGTCTGTGCGCAGAGCAGGCAGTACCGGTGGGAAGTATATGGCCCTCAGACAGAACAGGCAGGTAGTCCATGAGTGACAGTGCAGAATAAGGATGGAGCAATGTGTGGATGTGCTGTCCTTGAAGGACGTTCAACTCAGTTTTGTTTATATTTTGCTTAGCCTATTATTTTAAATGACAGATTTCGTATTTATTTATTTTTCTCTGCTAAACTTTCCCTACTGTGTTAACAGAAAAATGTCAAACGAATTTAGTATTTTGACAAGACAATAAAAATAAAGCTAATAGGCTATTTTTGTACAACCTACACTTTTTCCTATTGTGTTGTAAATGTTAAACGAATTGTATTCTGACAAGACGAATAAAAATAAAAAATACAATTTTTGTACAACATTTTTATTTTCTCTGACACTTTTTTTCCTACTGTGTTGCATAAAATATTAAACAAATTGTGTGTCTGAAGATAATTCATATAAGTTCAAGTCAAAGTCAATAAATGCAAGACTCTTGACAAGACGAATAAAATAACATACAATTTTGTGCAGACTACACTTTTATTTGTTAGCCTATCTCTCTTTCTTTCAGTAGCGGAAATTTAAATGTGAGATTCTGGAAAGGAGATCTAAATTTAGCGGGAACGGTCGGGAAGAAAATTATTCTAAGCCGACAGCGGGTGAACAAAGAGTGAATATATAGCGGGAGCGGGTGGGTGCGGAATATAACCTTGAGGGAGTGGGACTAAAAAAATAGTCCCGCGCCGACCTCTAGTTCAAACCGAGCATTGGAATGGGGAAGAAAGGTGATTTAAAAAAAACTTTGAACACAGCATAGTTGTTGGTACCAGATGGGCTAATCTGAGTATTTCACAAACTGCTGATCTGCTGGGATTTTCATGCACAGCCATCTCTAGGGTTTACATAGAATGATCAGAAAAAGAGAAAATATCCAGTGAGCAGCAGTTCTGTGGGCGAAAATGTCTTGTTGATGCCAGAGGTCAGAGGAGAATGGCCAGACTGGTTTGAGTTGATAGAAAGCAACAGTAACCACTCGTTACAACTGAGATATGCAGAGCAAGATCTCTGAAAGCACAACACATCAAACCAGCAGAAGACCACAGCGGGTGCCACTCCTGTCAGCTAAAAACAGGAACCTGAGGTTACAATTTGTACAGGATCATCAAAATTGACAATAGAAGATGGAAAAAAAGGTTGCCTGGTCTGTTGAGTATCGATTTCTTCTGTGATTTTCAGATGGCAGGGTCAGAATTTGGTGTAAACAACATGAAAGCATGGTTCCATCCTGCCTTGTATCAATGGTTCAGGCTGCTGCTGGTGGTGTAATGGTGTAGGGGATATTTTCTTGGCACACTTTGGGCCACTTAGTACCTGTTGAGCATTGCCATGACCTACCTGAGTATTGTTGCTGATCATGTCAATCCCTTTCTGACCACTTCCAGCAGGATAACGCTCCATGTCACAAAGCTTAGATCATCTCAAACTGGTTTCTTGAACATGACAATGAGTTCACTATACTCTAATAACTTCACAGTTACCAGATCTCACTCCAACAGAGCACCTTTGGGATGTGGTGGAACGGGAGATTCGCATCATGAATGAGCAGCCAACAAATCTGCAGCACCTGTGTGATGCTTTCCTGTCAATATGGACCAAAATCTCTAAGGAATGCTTCCAGCACCTTTTTGAATCTATGCCACAAAGAATTAAGGCAGTTCTGAATGCAAAAATGGGTCCAAACCAATACAAGCAAGGTGTACTTAATGAAGTGGTTGGTGGGTGTTTATATATATATATATACATTGTACATTCCACAGAAGAAAGAAAGTCATACAGATTTGGAATGGCATGAGGGTGCTTAAATTAAATCAGATTTGTCATTTGTGGGTGAACTATTTCTTAAAGACAGTTAACTTTTCTGAAAGTTCACAAAAAAACCTGCATAGCAAAGACTTAAAATTGATTCAAAGACTCCTCAAAGAAAAAAAAAATACTGGTTACATACAAGTCATAACACTTTTTTTTCAGGGTGAATAATCAGTGTGCATCTTTAATTAAGTGTGTTTTAATGCTCTGTGGTTTGCACTGTTACTCTTATTAGGGTAATGTGTATACTAATATTTTATCAAACAGCTTCCTCAGCCTGCTCAAAACAGCTGATGGAATGAGAGCTAATGGCTTCAAAAAGGGGTTATGACATTTGGTGTGTGTGTGTGTGTGTGTGTGTTTGCATCCACCTCCGTAAACACACTCACTGCAAACAGCCTCCTCTCAGTGGGAGTGGTATATCTGCATTAGAAACGCCCTTGTTGGCTTCTCAGACTGGAGTGGAGTCCAACAGGGGTACGACGTAAGACCCAGAGTAATTGGTATTCAGCCAAAGACACCTCACTGTACTTTGATTATTGGTTTCTGTTGCATATGGCTTCATTAACTGCACAGAGGTGGTGGACAAACATGCAGACACATACACACACACAGCGTGGTCTGCTGCAGTGCTGGCATAATCCTACAGCGCCTGTGGGCAGGCGAGCAGAATTAAAGGCAAGTCTGTGTATCGTTCTCCCCCGCAAAGGAAAACAGAGAGAAGGAGAGAGAGGGAAACAGAGTGAGTGAGAAAGATAAAGAGAGGGAGAGTTGGAAAACAACCCGTCGTGACAGGTGATTAATCTCGGCCGGGTTCTGAGTGGTGCGCCAGGCAGCGCACTAATGCGAGTGCATCTATTTTGCAGCTCTTTGCTGGTGTACAACTTTCAGCGTCGCAGCGCCTTTATTGCACTGGACCATCAGCAAGGCCAGAACCTCCTGTCTAATACTCTGCCTCTCAACCAGGCAGACTAATAGCTGCAAGGGCTTCTCGTTTAGTGGAGATGTTACACAAGCATTGTGTTGATGTTTCACCCTTTTATACCGTCTAGGATTACCTATCCTGACCCATTACTACCAATGCTGGCAAAACGTTCCACCCACGTAATTGGAGAGCTCTGTTATGGAGAATCGTAACTGACAAACTTGACCCAGTAGAAGCAGTTTAGGTACTAATTCCGTGGGCTCCTTCCAAGAAAACAATTTAAATCCTTCATCGCCACAGCTATTGGAAGGAGAACTATCCAGAAACACATTACGAGAATGGAGTGCTGCCATGAACTTGTTTAAAGTAGATGCCGATACACATCTTAAGGCTCTTCACAGTGAAACCCATAGATCAAGGGGACATATTGGAGAGGCTGTTAGTAGAGAAGGCAGCACATCTATGCGCATTTTGCATCCCAGGTGTGTTAAAACTCAACTGGCAATGGAAACCTACTAAGTTGGCAAACATGTTGGCCCTTGGGATTGATGAGTTGGGGGCTGTTCACCCAGAATTAATTATTGCATGCAAAAACAGATACTGCTGTCGCAGTGGAATGGAACCAAACATCTCATTTTTAAAAGCTGAACGGAATTTTTCAGCTTTTGTCAAAAAAAAAAAAAAGAAAGTCATTCACGGTATTAATTTCATCAGTTATGCACTCCATTGGAATTTAACCACTTTGAGTTACTACTGCAATACTCTACAGTTTGCGCAACACTTACTTTAAACTTGTACATTTTCATGACAGTTTGTTTATAAAAAGTTGTATGTTATTGGACTGTATGGAAACGTACAGATGTTATGGAGTTGTTTCGCTTTTCCTTATTGCAAACAAACTTTATGGTTAAAGGGTTACTTAATCCTTAATTGAAAAGGCAGCCATCATTTACCCTTAGAAACACAAATTAAGATATTTGTAATATTCTCTCATGAGACCCCATGCACTGACAGTCCACACAACCAAAATTTTCAAACTTCAAAAAGTTCATAAAGACATCATACAAGTAATCCAAAATTGTATGTTATTGGACTGTATGGAAACGTACAGATGTTATGGAGTTGTTTCGCTTTTCCTTATTGCAAACAAACTTTATGGTTAAAGGGTTACTTAATCCTTAATTGAAAGGCAGCCATCATTTACCCTTAGAAACACAAATTAAGATATTTGTAATATTCTCTCATGAGACCCCATGCACTGACAGTCCACACAACCAAAATTTTCAAGCTTCAAAAAGTTCATAAAGACATCATACAAGTAATCCAAAGATGTTGCATAGCTATTATCAGTAAATAACAACAAATAATCTTTAATTTGCTTGTAAAATGAGTTGCTTCACCTTATTAATTAATGGAAACAACAGTTTACCTTTAGTCCATTTGATGACTTAACTCTGCCATAGCAACAACCAAATTAATCACTTACATTCTATGCATCTTATCCACTTTATTTCTTTATTCATTCCTAGTAGTAGTTGTGTTAGTTACTCATTCAGTTACTCATAATCCTTCTAGAGCATGTTTACATGGAAGAACAGCCCAGGCAGATACAATAACGTTTCATGTGTGAATGGCCCTTTAGGCGTCCACTCTGACCCCATCCTGTCAGTGCCAAGACTTTCACGGCTTAGATGTTATACAAGTTCCCTTTCTTGTTTTGCCTGTGGAACTGTGCAGTGACAAGAAGACACAGGTAAAGAGGATGAGAGAACATGAAAGACAGAAATAAAATAAAAGGAAAAGATATAGAGAGCAAGAGTGTCAGAGAGATAGAGAGAAAAGGGAAGGGAGGAATGAACGAAAGGAGAGAGTGAGTGGGGGTGACTCCGCAGTGCACACACCCTGGGCATTCATCATTGCCAGGACAGGCCGAGGAGGATAATATATTCCCTCATGTGCTGCACGGCACTGCACACATTACTCATCTTTATACAGAGCAAGAACGAGAGAGAGAAAGAGCTGAATTCTTCATTAGACTCAACAGTTCTTATTAAAGAAATAGTTAACCCAAAATCTGTCAGCATTTTCTCGTCCTCATGTCATCCTGAAAGTCATTCCAAAAAGTCTCTTATGCTCACCAAAGCTGTATTTATTTGATCAAAAATACAGTAAAATGTGTAATATTGTGAAATTATTCAAAAGAATACATTGCAATTGTCTATTACAGTAATTTATTCCTGTGATGCAAAGATGAATTTTAGCAGCCATTAATCCACTCTGCAGTGTCACATGATGCTTCAGAAATAATTATAATATGCTGATTTGCTGCTCAAGAAACATTATATCTTGTCATAAATGATTATAACCAAATTTACATTTCAAATGCATAATGTAACAATTACTTGATAAATGTTATAATGTACTAAACCTGCGACCGGCTCCACGGCACAGCTTTGCTTGAGGCCGCAGAGCTCTGCTCTTGTTCGGCGGTGGCAGGGGGGCCGCCCTCGGCGACGGCAGCAGCTGCACACCGGCAGGATGTACCTGATGGCCTCAGTCTGCTCTGGTCAGCGGAGAACCGCTGGGCACGTTCTCCACCGTGTCGCCGACAGGCCGGCCTGGGACACGGGGGCGTTCAAGAATCGTGTCTTGTCCATCTCGCGCATGTCAGCCAGTCACAGCCAGAATTAATGCAGGTTCAATAATCGCATGCCAATTTGCATTGGCTCGTTTAGTTTACACTCGAAGTAGATTGGTCCCTCTAAGCGAGATCCCAATTTCGTCGGTCCTCCGACGTGACGTCTCCGTTCCCTCCTTCAGGGAACGAGGGTTACATACATAACCGAGACGTTACAATTATTCATGAGATTGTACAATGCATTATAAGGTGTATTAAAAGGCATAATTAATGCATTAAAACTTCTGTTATAATAATTATACATAAAGGCTTTATGTAAAGTGTTAGCAAAAAAACTTTGAACTGAACTGACCCCAAACTCACATATAAATATGTATGATATAAATATGTATAAATTAATTCATATATATGTATATATACAAAATTATATATATAGAGTGTATTTGCAGAAACAGATAAACTCTCTAATTTTCAAAAAATCATGTTTTTTTTTATTATGTTATCACGTTTTTATTGTGTTAGTTAGCTGTATTTTTCAGTTATTTTTACTTAATCAAAATAACCCAACTGCAGTTTCATTGAGATTAATTGGAATGCACAATGAAAAAAACATGATTTTTGAAAATTGCTAAAAATGGAGTTATCAGTTTTTGCAAATGACCTCTTCATATATATAGTTTAATTTCACCTTTTTCACTTTTACTATAACATTTAACATTTTTCAAAAAAAATAAAATAAATAATAATAATAATAATTTGTGTTCCACTGAAGAAAGTAAATCATACAGGTTTTGAAAGATAAGAAAATAATGAATAATTGAAAATAATTTAATTTTCATTTTTGAATAATCTATTCCCAGAAGTTTTAGTAGGGAAGGATGGCTGTTAATGACCATGCAGTCTGTACAATGCTGACCTGTTCAGTCAGTCTGTTCAGCTGTAACACAGAATTGTAATGCACAGCAATACAGGGCAAGCACGCCAGCGAAAACATAGCTATAATATATCATTAAAGGCAATTGTATGCCGATTATTGGCCTCACATCAAGCCGAAGTCAACCGTGGCTTCTGGACATGCACCATATTTGATATTCATGTACTGCTACTGGATCTCAAATGTAAGCTTTCAACATCATCCTTTAATAAAGCTGTTAAAGTAATGCCGTAGGCCTTTCATTCAGAGTCCATGTTAACCAATTAAGGCATGGCTGACAAGTGATATTCTTTCACTCGTTCATTTCCAAACTAAAGCTCTTTCGTTCTGTACAGGCTGAGTCTCAAGAGTGTCATCCTTTTAAAGGGACTACAGACAGAAAGAACAGCTTTCTCTTTCATTTATATGCATTTAAAGAGTCTTTCTGTGTGAGTTTTTAAAGGTGGCAGGAAATTGCGGAGGCTGGTGCATTGCTGTAGGGTGATTTTGCAGGGGAGTCTTATGGCATAGGTGCAACCTCAAGGGAGCCAGGAAGAGTAATTCATCGCCACTGCAGATGTTCGCACTGACAGAGAGCATCGATCCTGCCCTTCTGAAAACACCATCTTTGTCTCTTCAGAACAAGAAGCGTTTGGTGGAGGTATTACATGACTTAACACCGTTTCTTTTTAAGGTAGCCTGATTTCAAAATGCAGAGGTTAAATAGACATTTGTAAATGTAAATATGCCATCTGGACAACTCAGTCCAAAGTTTATTCATTATATAGCTGATATTTTTATCTTTATATATTTTCATTTAATTACCAGTTCACTGATGAGAAACATGATCCCCCCCCCCAATGTATGAATTTTTTAGATTATATAAAATGTGCCGTAAGCAATATTTTCAATTATACATGAACCACCATACACAAATAATTGGCAAGCGGAAAACATGTGTCCAGGCTGAATAAATAATTTTTCAATTGCTCATGGTCAACATTACAACATTGTAAAAATTACAAACAAATTCTCACTATTAACTACTTGCTTATTAGCATGCATATCATTTGCATATTGCCTGTTTATTAGTAGCCTACTTATAAAGCACATATCAATGCCTTATTCTGCATGACCATATTTTAGATCCCTTAATCCTGCCCAAAGCCTAAACTTAACAACTACCTTACTAACTATTAATAGGCTGCCAATTAGCAGTTTATTGGTGCAAAGGTCATAGTTAACAGTTAATAGACAGAACTGGTCCTCAAACTGAAGTGTGACCTAAACTACAAGTAGAAATCAAATTTATAGGGATTGGTATGACTTTCTTTCTTTGTTTTTTGTCCGTATGAAAGTCAATATTCTTCAAAATATCTTATTTTATATTCTGCAGATGAAAATACAGATTTGCAGTGATATAGGGGTGAGTAAATGATGACAGACTTTGATGTTTGTGTGGAAACTACTTTTTTTAAATTAACTGTAGATGTTGACAATTTTACCATTATGTGTTCACACAACACATTGACAGGTCACAAGAGGAATACCATCTATTTCAACAAACTTTGTGAGCAATAGTATTCCGATTATTGCTCAAGCTGAACCTTGTAAAAGAGCAAAAATAAGATCTCAAAAATGCTTCTTGTAGTATTTTCCCAGCTGGCTACAAACACGTGTTTGCTTTATTCCATACAGATACAGGTATCAGAGGGCAATCAGAAAATACAACATGTCTGGACAGCAGCAATCAATTATCGCACACATCACTCAGAGATCATGACAGCTGACTCCTCGGGAGCCACAAACCACAGTCAGATCCACTACAGCAATTTATCAGACGTGTCAATAGACACCACTACATCCTGCGCCCAATACAGGTCAATTCAATGATCATATATGTTTAACTGATCTGCCTCTATGGGGGGACCACTATTCACCTTACCGACCCCTTTAGATGGATAATGTTGTTTTGGTAACACTTTAGTATAGGGACCAATTCTCACTATCAATGAATTGCTTATCAGCATGGCTATTATTAACACATTGACTATTAATTCTGCATGACCATATTCTACATCCCTAATCCTACCCAATACCTAAGTTTAACAACTACCTTACTAACTACTAACTACTAGCAGCAAATTATGACTTTATTAAGGCAAAAGTTGTAGTTAATGGTTAACCTTAAAATAAAGTGTGACCGTTGTTTTTAATATTCAAATTTAATGCAAATGAAATATTACAGTTCTCGACGTATGATAATTTATGAACTAAATAACGGCAACTGGCCAATTAGAACTCAATACGAGCTGCACAATACAAACTCAAGCTATTTTTTTTTCCATGCAAAATGGTCCAAGCGCACCTTTTGACGTTATTTAAAAAGAAGACAACAGAAGGTATGATATGTTCTTGATTCAAATTTAAAGACATTCCCCTTACATAATATTATTGGGCTGCATGTGTGACTGTGAGGGACGGAGAGATGATACACTATTGAGTATGCTGTTAGAATGCCCTTATAATTTAAGTAATAAAAAAACCCAGTATGAGTTGACCAATTCTCACTATCAATGAATTGCTTATCAGCATGGCTATTATTAACGCATTGACTATTAATTCTGCATGACCATATTCTACATCCCTAATCCTACCCAATACCTAAGTTTAACAACTACCTTACTAACTACTAACTACTAGCAGCAAATTATGACTTTATTAAGGCAAAAGTTGTAGTTAATTGTTTGTTAATGGTTAACCTTAAAATAAAGTGTGACCGTTGTTTTTAATATTCAAATTTAATGCAAATGAAATATTACAGTTCTCGACGTATGATAATTTATGAACTAAATAACGGCAACTGGCCAATTAGAACTCAATACGAGCTGCACAATACAAGCTCAAGCTATTTTTTTTCCATGCAAAATGGTCCAAGCGCACCTTTTGACGTTATTTAAAAAGAAGACAACAGAAGGTATGATATGTTCTTGATTCAAATTTAAAGACATTCCCCTTACATAATATTATTGGGCTGCATGTGTGACTGTGAGGGACGGAGAGATGATACACTATTGAGTATGCTGTTAGAATGCCCTTATAATTTAAGTAATAAAAAAAACCCAGTATGAGTTTTTATTTTTTTATGTTTATCACACAAGCAAGAGAACATTGTAAAAATTACAAACAAATTCTCACTATTAACTACTTGCTTATTAGCATGCATATCATTTGCATATTGCCTGTTTATTAGTAGCCTACTTATAAAGCACATATCAATGCCTTATTCTGCATGACCATATTTTAGATCCCTTAATCCTGCCCAAAGCCTAAACTTAACAACTACCTTACTAACTATTAATAGGCTGCCAATTAGCAGTTTATTGGTGCAAAGGTCATAGTTAACAGTTAATAGACAGAACTGGTCCTCAAACTGAAGTGTGACCTAAACTACAAGTAGAAATCAAATTTATAGGGATTGGTATGACTTTCTTTCTTTGTTTTTTGTCCGTATGAAAGTCAATATTCTTCAAAATATCTTATTTTATATTCTGCAGATGAAAATACAGATTTGCAGTGATATAGGGGTGAGTAAATGATGACAGACTTTGATGTTTGTGTGGAAACTACTTTTTTTAAATTAACTGTAGATGTTGACAATTTTACCATTATGTGTTCACACAACACATTGACAGGTCACAAGAGGAATACCATCTATTTCAACAAACTTTGTGAGCAATAGTATTCCGATTATTGCTCAAGCTGAACCTTGTAAAAGAGCAAAAATAAGATCTCAAAAATGCTTCTTGTAGTATTTTCCCAGCTGGCTACAAACACGTGTTTGCTTTATTCCATACAGATACAGGTATCAGAGGGCAATCAGAAAATACAACATGTCTGGACAGCAGCAATCAATTATCGCACACATCACTCAGAGATCATGACAGCTGACTCCTCGGGAGCCACAAACCACAGTCAGATCCACTACAGCAATTTATCAGACGTGTCAATAGACACCACTACATCCTGCGCCCAATACAGGTCAATTCAATGATCATATATGTTTAACTGATCTGCCTCTATGGGGGGACCACTATTCACCTTACCGACCCCTTTAGATGGATAATGTTGTTTTGGTAACACTTTAGTATAGGGACCAATTCTCACTATCAATGAATTGCTTATCAGCATGGCTATTATTAACACATTGACTATTAATTCTGCATGACCATATTCTACATCCCTAATCCTACCCAATACCTAAGTTTAACAACTACCTTACTAACTACTAACTACTAGCAGCAAATTATGACTTTATTAAGGCAAAAGTTGTAGTTAATGGTTAACCTTAAAATAAAGTGTGACCGTTGTTTTTAATATTCAAATTTAATGCAAATGAAATATTACAGTTCTCGACGTATGATAATTTATGAACTAAATAACGGCAACTGGCCAATTAGAACTCAATACGAGCTGCACAATACAAGCTCAAGCTATTTTTTTTCCATGCAAAATGGTCCAAGCGCACCTTTTGACGTTATTTAAAAAGAAGACAACAGAAGGTATGATATGTTCTTGATTCAAATTTAAAGACATTCCCCTTACATAATATTATTGGGCTGCATGTGTGACTGTGAGGGACGGAGAGATGATACACTATTGAGTATGCTGTTAGAATGCCCTTATAATTTAAGTAATAAAAAAACCCAGTATGAGTTTTTATTTTTTTATGTTTATCACACAAGCAAGAGTGCTTTCCTGAATATCAGCATGTGTACATAATTGCAAATGTGCTATTAATTTTATACAACAGTGCAGAGCAGGCACGTGCACACATAGACATCAAAGGGGGCTTGAGCACCTGCCCTTTTTCTTCCTCGAGAGAAAGTTACCTTTTTTTTTTTGCATACATGTATATATGTGTGCGTGTGTGTGTTTCTGTTTGCTGTCAGCTGTCCCTGTCAAACAAATACAAAATCAAAATATCAGGTTGGGTCAGGAAATATTGAGACTGTCAAGTTGCGATGCCTTTCTCCCTCTGCGCAGTACATCAGTGTGACATACATTGAGTACGTTTACATGGACAACAATACTCCGATTTTAACACGATTAAGACAATACTCTGATTAAGAATCTACCATGTAAACAGATATTTTTGATTACCTTAATCCGGCTAAAGTCATATTCGAAGTAAACAGAAATCGAATTAAGACATGTGGAGTATTCCTATTTTAGTCGCATTATTGAAGTGCAGAATAGACATGTAAACACCTTAATCAAATTATTACCGTCGTGTAGGACTTTTCACCGCATTTTGCGACAGGATACACACACGGCAGTGTCAACCGTTTGAAGGCAAATAAAAGAGCTTCAACACCGCCATCGCCTGTATGCACGTACAAATAATGAACTGCACTTGAAGCTTTCATAAAATTAAAAATGAAACACCCAAAACTGTACATGGCATCATCACGAAGGCGAACTATATGTTTATACGTGAAATTCCGGAGGGGACGTCGGATGCCGTCACGTGGGGACGTAATGACGTGTGCCATTAATCGAACTATGTACAATAACATGTAAAACGGGAACATGAAAGGAATATTCTAAAAGCAACTCATGTAAACACCATAATTATAATATTGGCTTATTTAGAATAAGGTAAATAATTAGATTACTGATGTCCATGTGATCTGCACATCACGTCACAGACCTGCAGCGAGCCGCAGAAGTGAAGCCCTCCCTCCCTTTCCAGTTGTGTTTGTCTTGGTGTGGAGATGAGTGATGATGAACAAAAGACTAAGCTATCTGTGCCTGAATTTACAGCTAATTATCCTATCCATGACTCATGAGAGCTACCAAGTTGGCTAAAGTTTAGCTAAGGCAATAGGAAGTCTAGTAGGTTAGACGGGCAATGAAGGAAAAATAATGGCAAAACTGAGAAAAAAGAGGAAAATATGACTGTTTAATCTTTTCTTTGAGGAGAAGAGGGAAAAAAGCATGCAGACTTTCGTCAACCATCTTTCACTTTGCAGCACTGGGAGAAGGTAACGTTTATGTCGGAGCAAGTGTTATTTTATGGATGTTCTTGTATTTTCTGTAGAGGCAAACTTTAGCCTTTTCACACAGTCCTTCAGTTCTGTGCTAGGAATCGCCAAAGAGGAAAGAGGTGTCAAAAAGATGTGCTTTATAATGGTGCGCTTCAATGGCCAAAAAACGTAAGAACAAAATTGAATAAATCTAAAGAATTCATTACAGGAAAAAAAAAAATTGGTTTCGCTTTCATGCAGGTTTCAGGCTGGAATATTTTTTGTTGTTAAAAAAATAGAAAAAAAGATGGAAAAAAATACCTTTATTTTCGCCACCCTCATTATTGGTGAAATCATCGCCTTTGACTGTGTTGGCTCCTACTGTCAACAACAGGGGAAAAGTAAAGAGGATACATGGGGGAACAGATTTTAAAACAGCAGCTTAAATATTAAACGAAAATCATTTCCAAAATGATTTATTTCAAGTTTGAGGAAAGTCTGCTGAAAACAACTATTGTAACACAATGGGGATTAGTCATTACAACTTGGAAATATATTTCTAAATGAATAAATACATTTTGTAGATAATTACAAATAGTTTCCTGAACAAAGCTTTACTACTATACAATACAAATAATATGTATCATAATCTTCGGTAGTCTTGCATTTTGGTGTGCAAATGAGGGGGAGAATACAGTGCCAAAAAAAAACGTGCTTTAAGCAATTGCAGATTGAGCATAAGGATTCTGGTGTTTCTGTAAATGACCTTGGCTCATTACATATCATTACACTGTGTGTTAACATTGGCTCACACTGAGAGTTCATGCAGGTTCCAATATTTCTTCAGTTAATAGAGGATTGTTGGATGTCAAGCTGTATAAACAAAAGCAAGTAGCATGTAAATTACTAGAGTGTGAACAACACACCCACCCTGCTGGGTCATAAGCACCACACAACAGGGATTATGAGGTTGGACTATAAAAAAAGACACGTAATAACTTTGTCAAGAGGTGATCACGAATACATCCTGAATAATTATACTCTTCTTTTGTTTTATTAGTTTGGGTTTATCACAATATATGATATTAATAATACAGCACAGTAGTCTCAGCCTAAAGGCTAGACGTTTTAATTAAATAAATGACTGGCATGATACAGTTGGACACCCAATGATTAGCAACCTTGCTAGCCTGCATTTCTCTCTCCTTTCCTCAATGAATGATGACCCAACAGTAAATGTTGAGTCTTAAAAAAAAAAAGACTCCTTTTTTTTCTGCAGAGATACTGTTCCAGCATGCATGTACCTTTACCAAATTACAAATACAGTAAGACTGTATTTAGGTACTCTCGAAATGTATTAAGCTGGAAATTATGTTAATGTTAGACAAAAATAGATGTAACATTCATTATCGACAAATGCATTTAATAGTTTTATTAAATAAAAATGTTTAAAATTAAACAAATGTTATGTTAATTATTGTGTAAAGTCAGCTAAAATCATGCACCCTGATTTTTTTTTATTAATTTTTTTTTTACAATTCGACCACTGCGTATAAAACATATATTCACATGGCTCTACCCTTTCTTGGCACCTTATAATGCATTGCGTCTAACAAAATATTATTGGGATGCAAAAGAGCAAGCCATTAATATTACAGTGAGAAGAGTTTCTTTAACACAGCATCTGACAGGAGTTACAAATGAACAGATTTCCACTGTCAAAACAACACAGGTTAGTGCTCATGCTTCACCGGGCAATGAAGGAAAAATAATGGCAAAACTGAGAAAAAAGAGGAAAATATGACTGTTTAATCTTTTCTTTGAGGAGAAGAGGGAAAAAAGCATGCAGACTTTCGTCGACCATCTTTCACTTTGCAGCACTGGGAGAAGGTAACGTTTATGTCGGAGCAAGTGTTATTTTATGGATGTTCTTGTATTTTCTGTAGAGGCAAACTTTAGCCTTTTCACACAGTCCTTCAGTTCTGTGCTAGGAATCGCCAAAGAGGAAAGAGGTGTCAAAAAGATGTGCTTTATAATGGTGCGCTTCAATGGCCAAAAAACGTAAGAACAAAATTGAATAAATCTAAAGAATTCATTACAGGAAAAAAAAAAATTGGTTTCGCTTTCATGCAGGTTTCAGGCTGGAATATTTTTTGTTGTTAAAAAAATAGAAAAAAAGATGGAAAAAAATACCTTTATTTTCGCCACCCTCATTATTGGTGAAATCATCGCCTTTGACTGTGTTGGCTCCTACTGTCAACAACAGGGGAAAAGTAAAGAGGATACATGGGGGAACAGATTTTAAAACAGCAGCTTAAATATTAAACGAAAATCATTTCCAAAATGATTTATTTCAAGTTTGAGGAAAGTCTGCTGAAAACAACTATTGTAACACAATGGGGATTAGTCATTACAACTTGGAAATATATTTCTAAATGAATAAATACATTTTGTAGATAATTACAAATAGTTTCCTGAACAAAGCTTTACTACTATACAATACAAATAATATGTATCATAATCTTCGGTAGTCTTGCATTTTGGTGTCCAAATGAGGGGGAGAATACAGTGCCAAAAAAAAAACGTGCTTTAAGCAATTGCAGATTGAGCATAAGGATTCTGGTGTTTCTGTAAATGACCTTGGCTCATTACATATGCAGCACTGTGTGTTAACATTGGCTCACACTGAGAGTTCATGCAGGTTCCAATATTTCTTCAGTTAACTTTTTTTTTTCTTCTATTCTATCTATACATTTGTACATCCTGGTAACCCAACATCATGAATGTCTCTTTACTACCATGCCAAAAAATAACTATATTCTTGTAAATGTTTGCTTATACTACACTATTCCTCCTGTTTTCCATTTTAATGCTGTTGAGAATGTCAGCACTGTTTCATCTTGTTTTAAACTAGTTGAAATCACAGATACATTTGTGGTTCACTTTAGAGTATTTCAAACATTTCTTACTGGATCTCGATGCACTGTTTAATATTGCTGTTGTGTGACCAGTCCGTGAGTAAACCACTGATCAGTGGAGTAAACACATCTGCTCTGAGGTGAATTTGGCCTGATGTTGGCCTTTTATTGTCACTTTTTCTTCTTGTTTGCTAAGGGGGGTTCTAAGGAACAACCTTTAAACTTGAGCCAGCATTGGACGAAAAATGACTAAATATGTAATCCCAAAAATGTCACACATTAATTTATACTCTTTCCCATACAGCTGTTTCAAAAAATGTTAACATCCAGTTACCTAATAGAATTAATAATGTAATTTACAGACTTGTTTTAATTGTTTTTTCAAATAAAAAAGTATATTTGGTGAATTTGACAGCATCAAATCTGTTATGCTGAACATTTTAGATGTTTGCCTTGCTAATCTACTTCACAATTTCACATTTAACATATTATTTTCAACTTTGTGAAATTAATATTTGTCAGGATTTCGGCAGCACTGTATTTGAATTGAAAAGTTCAAAAGGCAATGCATTTTGACAATGCATATTAGATACAAACTGTCCCTTTAGAGATTATGTTTCTCATTTTATATTTCACATTTATTTTCTCATACACACACAACTACTGTGTAATCGCTTGGACATATTCCCATGAAGTAGCCAAAACTGGAGAGCTGAGGTTCCTTTCACAGTTATTTTAAACATTAACCTGATCTCCACAGTCAAAATAAAGAGTTCTACACTTTAAAACAAAGTGTCACTAGTAGGACTAAATGGAACTGCAAAAATAATGATAGTTATCAAAAATATTTTCCTAAACACTCCTTAAACACTCCTGTGCCTTAAAGGGGATAATCCCTTCAAGGGATTATAAAAATAAAATAACAATTCTGTCACCATTAACTTGTGTGGAACACAAAAGAAGATATTTTTAAGAATGTTGGTATTGGTATATTGGTATGTTCTTATTGACTGTACCATCTTCCCATTAACTATTAGTCAGTGCAATGGAAGTCAATGGGAACCAAAACTGTTTGGTTATCAACATTCTACAAAATATGTAAATGATGACAGAATTTACAGTTTTGGTTGGACTATAGCTTTAAGCCCAGCTCCTGTGGACCAGTGTCCAGAAATAGGTGGTTCTACCATAAACTCCTACCACTGATTGAGGCAAAAGTTGATACATAAACAAATAAGCCTAGCTGTTTTCAAAGCACCACAGTTTTTACACTGCATCGCATGTCAACCTATAGGTATACTAAGCTCAAACCCACAACATAACATTCCTACACGCAAAATGAATAAACAGTTTAATTTGCCAATGATTTGTATCTAACTGAATAACATTTGAATTAGTGTCATTATCTGTATTGTTATTTATTTTTGTGCCATAGATGTCTGTGGTTTGAAAAAAAAAAATTTTTTGATTTACCGTTTAATTGCTGCTGTACAGTACCTGATAGATTTTTTCTTTAAAATAAAATTTAAATTTCTTTAAAATTTAAAAAATGTTTAGGTCTTTAAAATAAATAACTATAAATGCACATCAAATTACCCAAAGTTGAGCCTACTAATTACTAGCTGCAAGCTTATGTAGCTTAAAATAAAATACATGAACTATTCTATAAATGTTTATTCACGGCCCTAGTGTCTTTCAACATTAGCTTACACAAATGACTGCATAAGTGATGTTATGGTTGCATTGACTTAGACAGATTAGCTTGATGTGCTTACATAAAATTATTTAATTAATGTCAAGACTGAGGAGAATTTCATTCAGAGGTCGCAAAAGCAATTTTAACAGCTAAATGTTAATCTCTATGATTTTGATGTGCTATTAACCAAATGCAAGATTCCACACAAAATAAGACTTGTCCCATTTCATAACTGGAAATCTTATTTTTTGTTTAATTTCATAGAAGGATTTTCAGTGCTATTCAAGATTATCCTGAATACTGTACCAGTGCCAAGAGAATGTTTCAAATGGTGGACCCACTATGAAAATGATGAAACCCATGGCCTGTAAAGTAGTGAAAATTGTGGATGTTATGGTATCATTTGTCATTCCCAGTTCTCAGGATGAGTGTTGAAATTGTGACACTAATATGGTTGTGATATGCATACCACAAAAAAATTCACAGGGATACCCTCCACCCCTGTGTGCCCAGGTTTGACACTTAAAAAAATGAATTCACTTTTCTTTTCTTTTTTTCTCCTCAGCACAGGTTGAATCAGTATTTTTAGCATGTACGAAGCACATTTATTAATCCCTTAGTTCAGAAGCTCATTACATTTTATTCATTAATATTTCAACCTGAAGAATATGAAGAACTAAGTTACACTAGCTTTGAACACTTTTTTTGGGCTGAGCTTCAAAGGACATCTCATTATCCAGCGGTCGATACTATCCCCACAGCTCAAATAAAGGTTTCACACAAAACACATTAACCACATGAAATGGCCAATTATTCATAGCTGATTGACAGCAACAAATTAAAAGCCACAGCGGGACGCAAAATGAGAGATGATTGTACGTGATTGTATGAGGTATGAGGTTCTTTACCTTACAAGAACCATATTGCCATATGTTATTTTTTATTTTTTTTAAAGGATTAGTTCACTTCCAGAATAAAAAATTCCTGATAATTTACTCATCCCCATGTCATCCAAGATGTTCATGTCTTTCTTTCTTCAGTCAAAAAGAAATAAAGGTTTCTGAGGATTTCATGATTTTTCTTCATATAGTGGACTTCAACGGGAGCCAATGGGTAGAAGGTCCAGATTGCAGTTTTAATGCAGCTTCATGATCCCAGCTGTGGAATATGGGTCTTTAGTGAAACAATCAGTCATTTTTATATACTTTTTAACCAAAATTGCTTGCACTAGCTCTGCGACACGTGACTTTCCACATTATGTAATCATGCTGGAAAGGTCACGAGCGGTTAGAAAGTTAAAAAATCGTCAGACATCGTTTTACGTTTTTTTTGTAAAGGGTGTATGACTTTCTTTGCATGTTTGCTTTGATAACATCGGGTCAGTACTTCCGCCTACATCACACACAACCTTTCCAACGTGACTATGTAATGCATGAAGTCGAGCTAGTGCAAGACGAGCATTTGTGGATTGAGCATTTTGTTTAGAAAATGACAGATCGTTTTGCTAGATAAGACCCTTATTCCTCGGCTGGGATCGTGTAGAGCCCTTTGAAGCTGCATTGAAACTGGACCTTCAACCTGTTGGCTCCCATTGAAGTCCATTGTATGGAGAAAAAAATCTGGAATGTTTTCCTCAAAACCTTAGTTTATTTTCAACTGAAAAATAAAAGACATGAAAATCTTCGATGACATGGTGGGTGAGTAAATTATTAGAATTATTGTTTTTTTTATATTCTGAAAGTGAACTAATCCTTTAAATTCCAAAGACTAATTTAACTGGCTTGAATTATTGATGGAATGGATATAACAACCAGAAACATTCCTTGGAGAGTCTAGTCCATACTGACATGAGAATATCACACATTAGCATCGGCTGCACATTCATGCCATTCCCAGGAGGCCATTGTACTAAACTGAATGACATCACCTGTCTTTGTGACATTGGCATGTTATCATGCTGGAACGAACTATTAGAAAATGGGTAGACTGTGCGTGTCCATAAGGAGATGCACATGGTCAGCAATGATGCAGGATCACAGCAGGTTGGACGTGGGATTTAAATGATGCTCAAAAAGCCTGGAAAGGAAGTGTTCCAAGGAAATATTCACAACGTTTTACCAGCAGCAGCAGCCTGAACCAAAAAAAAATGCAGGATGGATCCATGAATTAATGTGGTTAACACCAAATTCTGACCCTACCATCTGTATCACAACTGAAATCTTGATTCATCAGACAAAGCGATGTTTTCCAATTGTCTAGTTTGGCGAGCATATGCCCACTGTAGCCTCCTGTTCTTAGCTGACAGAGGAATCTGCTGTTTGCCTGCTGCTCTGTCCAACCACTTAAAGGTTCAAGGTGGGTAGCACTGTTGTCATACATTGTTATTTTAGTTATTGCCACCTTCCTGATAGCTTGAACCATTCTAGCCATTCTCTGTCAAACCCTCTCATTAACAAAGCAGTTTCACCAGCAACTGCTGCACATCTGATTTTCTTCCCCCTCCAAACTCTAGAGACTGTTGTGTCTGACAATCCCAGGAGATCGGCAGCTTCTGAGATGCATTCTGAGATATATTTAGTGGCGTGAAGAAGTCTGAGATGACATTGAAAGTCTGGGATTCAAAATACAACTCCAAGGTGAAAAAGTTTTATGATTTCAGAAAATAAATAAATGTTATGACTTTAAATAAGACATTTTTATACGACTGTTCCCTTTTCTAGGTCACTTATCAAATCAGCACATTTGACAATATGTGAACTGCTTGGTCAGATTTTTATTTTTTTTGCTTATTATTATTAAGTTATTTGGAACATTCTCAAATGATGCCAGATAATGAATTATTGTGAGTATTGCATATACTTATAAAATCCATATCAGCTGGAGAGGGCTGTCATCAAAGAAGAACATACAAAAGTCTAAGAAATACTATGATACGAAAATCCTCAAATTCATTTTATATTTAACTTTCTCTCAGATTGCTATGTCACCAAACAGGCAAAAAGGGCAGTTTGAGATGATAGATGATAAAATAATAAACAAGTATTCACTAAAAAGAAAAGTGTGACAACTAGTCCCAGCCACTAATATTAATCTATAGGCCTAAAGGCTGTGGAAGAACAGTGAGCGGTATTAATTGCAGTACATGATCATAGGTGTCAGTTCCCCATTTGCACTCTATGAGTAGATCTCAATTATCTTTAAAACAAGACTGGATTTCAGATGTTAGGTTAAAGAAGTCCACCCATTGAGATAGACAATGAGGGTAACAAGCACTGATTTGTCGTGACTGCCTCTTTTCAACATCTTTCTGTTTCTCTGAATGAGTTTTTTTGAATAGTCCAATTGAAATTAAATTGGTTAGCATTCCC
This sequence comes from Sinocyclocheilus grahami, assembly GCF_001515645.1. Taxonomy (NCBI): domain Eukaryota; kingdom Metazoa; phylum Chordata; class Actinopteri; order Cypriniformes; family Cyprinidae; genus Sinocyclocheilus; species Sinocyclocheilus grahami. The sequence continues at coordinate 1,039,465 of NW_015505513.1, read as the reverse complement.
AATTAAAGAGTGGAAGAGAGCCTGCATTGTCTCTTCACCCAGACCGTCCCTTCAGTCTGAAGCATTCACTGTGATTAATTCACAACAAAACAGGATGCCACCTCCACAGCCTTCACTCGTAACTGCACTGAGAGATAAAGCTGACTCCGTCACTGACAGACTGCAGTCTCTTTTGTGCGTCTAGCTAACAAAAGAAGCGGGCAACTAAAACACAAAGAGAATTTATGAGTCTCGAACCTGTTTCTACAGATCAGGAAGTGATGATGCCGGTTTTCCATTCTAGCCTTGAATGCCATGCTTTTTCTTTTGATATGGTCTTTGGACTAAAGGGCTTTTTTATATCTGTCATCCTGATTCAACAGTGCCACAACTGCAGAGCAAGTCCAAAGGAGTCAAAAATGCCAGGATGGTCCCATATTACACAGGATTTTGAAAAGGGCAATTTGGAGAGCCGAAGCATGATGGGCAGTTAGCGCATGAAAGCTAACAGGGGATGACCGACTTCAATACGGCACAAAAGAGGATTGAATTTCAACATCACAGAAGGGACTTTTTTAAGCAAAACTGCGGGCTGTCACAATATGCTGACACATTCTGTTAAAAATTTACTGCACACTGGTGCAGCAACAGTCATGGATTCAGAGGAATACAGTAACTTTGATTTCATGTCAGCAACATGGAGTTACTCCAAAAAGAAAAAATATACATATATATTTCAAATTCCAAAAAAAATTTATATTATCGATTTTAGGTTTGAGATCGCAGTAAATACTATTATAACAAAGCACTATGTACTGAGCAGCAAGATTTATACCTTCAAGATACAAATTCTCCCCAAATGGCTGAATTATCGAATCCTTGGCAAAATGTTTCATCTTGATGATGTACAATAATACGACAACAATAATTTGAAGATGCAGACATGGCTGCTCCACTCTTTGAGAGATTTTGATTTGCAAGTCAATCTCTCTTCCTTAATCTTTCAGTCCAGTGTCCAAGCTAAATTTAGCACACTATTATGCAATTCAAGACTATAGGACATAATCTCAAACAGCTGAGTGCTATCTGTGAATTGTTACTATTATTTACGGTAACACTTTATTTTAAGGTGTCCTTGTTACACAGGTTACATGTACTTACTAATATAATAACAATTAATTGTGCATAATTACATGCAAGTAACCCTAACCATATAGTAAGTACAGTACATGTAGTTAATTAATATTACTCAGTACTTAAATGTATGTAATGTAAGTAATAAGGACACCTTAAAATGGTGTAACCTTTTTACACTTACATAACAGCAACTTTCAAATAAAAAAAATAAGTATACTATGCTGTACTGTAAGATTTACAGTAGCCAGGACATGCAGGGTCAACATTATTAAAAAAAATAAATAAATTGTAGACTGCCCAGCTAAGATTCTGGACTTTTTTGAGATGATAATAATCTAAATGTGATGGGATATCTTGCCACTTTAGTATAGGGACCAATTCTCACTAATAACTAGTTGCTTATTAGCATGCATATTGGCTGTTTATTAGTATATTAGCACATATTCGGCATGACCATTTTAAACATCCTTATACACAATACCTAAATTTATCAATCTTACTAACTATTAATAAGCAGTAATTAGGAGTTTATTAAGGCAAAAGCAGTTAGTTAATAGTGAGAACTTGATCTTAAAATAAAGTGTGAGAAAAATGTTGGAATGTCAGCAACAATTAGCTGAACTTGGAAAATCTTCATAGATCAAGTTGTGATGATGCCAACTAAGCAAACTAAGCTGCTAAAAACAACTGAGATTAACCACATCAGCAAACAAACAATGAAACTTGTCTAGTGGAAAACGATATACATCAAATTACTTTTTTTTTAAAGAAAATTACATACCATCCTCCGTGGGAACATAAATGTTTAAGTACAGGCAGTCTTCGCTTTGATCTTGTACGTAGGTTACAACGGTATCCAAGTTGGCGGTGAACCATACAGGTAACATATCATTGAGTAAAAACCGATCTTCCAGAAATTGAGGACAAACGGGAGCAAACTGTGTGGCATTTCGAATCCCTGGCCATGACATGGGGGGCTCAGGGGGCTGAAACCTTCTCTCCCCCGTGGGCGGGAGGGCATAGGGAATCCCAAGATACTGTTCCACGGGACCTAGAATCTCATTGGGCAGAGCTGTTTTCAAGCCTCTTAGCTTGCCGTAGTTTGTCGTGACAATAGGGTGATGCTGGGCCTGTGTAATGGCTAGCCAAGCAGCCGCAAGCACAATCCAGGTAAAAAGGCGTAGAGTAGCCAGCGGATGAACCATGGTGAGTGGTATCCATGGGGTTCCTCTGAGCCGTGACATGGTCAAGCTGTGGTTAGCAGAGTTGATTGAATTCACAGTCCTCCACTCCTTCCACAGCCAAGGTCAAATCCCGCCCTCAGGCTGCAAAGGACAGATGATTGACAGCGTGCCCACCAATCAGATCAGCGATCATGTCATTCCCCCATGCCATGAGGGCGATTCTGGATCTCAGTTGTATTTTTGTCGTTCTTTAACTGCTATCCTTTTGATGAGAAACAAAATGCAGTCCTTTCCCCCTGAGCTGTCCTCTGGTGTAACTACTCCCTCATTTCAATACCTCCTTTATTGGTTTGCCTGTGGGAAAGAAAAAACAGCCCATAAATTCTCGTTCATTGTCATAAACAAAAACAGAGGAATTCCACTTCCATCATTATTTTGCATGCTTTGTGTTAAGCTTTGGAGGCACCAAGGTAACCTTGCACTGCAAGAGAAAAAATATACAATAATAGACGTAAATAGCAAATAAATGCTAACACTTAGACATCATTATACTCTCGATTCAAACAATAGCTGTTTTGAAATATGACTCTATGTTTCCATTGACTGGGCCACAATTTATACAGTAAGTGTTCTGGTAAATTGATAGGCTCAAATAACTGCGTGCGTAGCATTGTAGCGTATACACAAAATATTGTATAGTATATCCATTTGTGAGGTTAGTTGCACTAAATAAGGCTGTTTAGAACATATCGATCTATTTGCTTGGAAACTGTCTATCTATGAATTTAAATATATGTGAATTGTAAAATGGTATGTCTGCATCACATTTACTGTCTGAACAAATGATAATCTTTCCACCTGAATGAACAAACAGAAGAAGCGCACAAAGCTGAGAGCAGATTATGCACAAGAAATGCTACCCAGCGTGTGAATTTGAATAATGAATGCTCCATGTATTTCATCCACATACAAGAAAGAGGAGGAAGAGAGTGGGTGTGAAACAAGAATCGAGAAGATCCTCATCAGTTGGTGTTTTTGATACTCTTGAACTTCAACACAGTCATACAACACAAACAGTAGCTCTGACTTGTTTAACTTCATATACAGTTCAAGATCATCACATGGATTGCTCATGCACATTTGCCTCAAATTACTGAACTAGGCTCGCTGGAGCCTCTGGAGGGAAACTTTAATGACTTGAGTCCTTGAGTAAATCTGCAAGTGATGAACTGTTTGGTTCGCTCTGATCCCTCCATTAATAGCTCTGTCAGTGAAAGCTAAGCAAAGTTTCCTATGAGACTGTTCTTGATTCAGTACCTCTTATTTAAATAGTCATAAAAGGGCATCATTCCGCCAACATCTTCAAAATATGGTGTGTTTAACAGATGTCACACCCAGCGTTATCTGTGCTGTCGTTTTCAAAGCCTGTCTAAATAATTATTCAAGAATCTAAGATTGATTGATGTAACTTTTTCATTTCACAAAGCAATTTCAGCAGAGATCAGATGGTAGATAGTATAACCCAAGGAAAGTTAATTGTGCGAGCAAAGCAGTGATGATATAATAGACTCATTGAGACAGTCACATTAACTGAAATTTGTGTTGAGCAATGCTAAATTACAAAAGGATTAGGGTTATCTTCCCTTTCCCACTTCAAACAGTACAACGGCAGGATTTTTTAAGCACTGCCAGTCACAAGAGAAAACTAGGAAGCACAATAAAACAAACAACACGGAAGCATTATCTCCTTTAAACAATGCAGAGAACATCCCCAGATATCGTACATGACTGTAAAATATTATTCTGATAAATATTTAGTGGGTGTTTAGAACATTTGAAAGGTGGTATTCCTCTAAGGCAGCATCTAATGAAGGAGTACGACTTTAATAAGGCTTGAGTCCCAGTGCACATGACATGCTTTAAAAGATCTTTATTGGTGGTCTCAGAAAGACCCATCCCGTAACACCCTGGGGTTTTAAGTCCACTCTTTTTTTAAATTAAAACCATCATTTAGTTCAGATATCAAGACATGTGCTGTGTGCACACAGCAATGGCTTCATTATAAAGAGATACAAAAAAAGTGAGAAAACTTGTTCTCTAAAAATAAAACACATTTTAATAGACTCTGTATACAAATAACACTTAAGACAGCATTATCCATCAACAGGCCTTTGTTGGTCTAAGAGGGAAGGCCTACTGATTTTTAAGTCCTAAGCTTTCATTAGTTCCCTCTTTGCCGTTTATCATTATATATCACGACATTGAGATGGGCATTTCAGAAAATCTTTCACGTACATATTTTGTCCTCCGAAGCAGATGGGCCTGCATGTCTGGCCGGCAATTTAATTTCCAACGCAGACAAAAAGCTATGTAGCATCCATCAGTTTGCATGCACTCTCATCTGATGTCCAGCTAGACCAGCCAAGGTTTATTCAATAACTTTACGCCAATATTGCTACATCCTCATGCAATGCTTACATTTAAGAGGCTCAGTATATGGAGGGACTTTCTGCCAAAATACCATATTACAACAAAGAAGAACAAAGAACAAAGAACAAAGTTGTCCATACTGGCTACCAGCCCAAAGAGATACTTCTTGTCTGAGAAAAATTTTTGTAATTCATTCACCCTCATATAAATAAATAAATAAAACAAAACATGCTGTTTTCTAGTATTAAATGTGTAAAATAGCTTAGGAAGAGAGAATATGTGTTTATGTCAGTTATATTTAGATAAAGGTGATTGGGTTGAATTTCTATTCTAAATGTTCTGCACACTTCACTTAAATGCACCCTTGATACATGAGTGAGTATGACAAATAAAAAGGAGAGAAATGAGACCAAAGAGAATAAAAGCAGAGAAAATATAGCATTCACTGCCTGTGTGATCACCGAAGATAACTCACGCGAATCTCAATGAAGGTGCCGGTTCTCTCTCTGAATTTTAATTATAATAAATGATCTGCTTGAAGGAGGCTCTAACAATTGCACTGTTCAAAGAGTGACTCGTGACGCTAAGGATACAGTATTGATTCGGTCCAAGCGATAGACAAAAGACCATGGAATAAAGCATAGAAACCGCTGTGACCTTTGGGTGAACTTCGGATAAACGTGCCGCGATTCCACCGCAAATGCACCTGCTATGACTTATTCAACATGGTGTCTGGGCTGGCAAGTCAGCTGGAATTTGTTTTCTCAAGCTGTATTCTCTCCTTCTATCTTTCTGTCAGTTGACGGAGTGTGGACAGGAACCCCAGAAAGCAAAGAGAGGTAGTGCAAATGTATTCAAAGGTGACACTAACATCCAACCACTGATCCTATGAGCTAGTGAGAGAGAATGGAAGATGAATGAATACTGAACTGGACCTCTAAGCCTCAGCGATCAAGCCCAGAATTAATTTTGCTTGTGAAAGCACCATGCCTATTTTTAACTACAATATATATATCACATTTTTGTGATTACAAACTCAAAAGTAGCTTCATCACACTTACTATAATTATTTGTGGCTTATTCAAAACAACTGTGATGATTACAAGTATGTTTGCATTTTCACAACACAAAACATAAAAGGTATTTCCTATTGTCTATCCAACAAAATATTTTCAGCCACATAATCAGGCTAGGCTTAGCCCTGTCTACACCATGCCACTTGTATTAAAGTTTTACAAAATTGACAATTTGTTTCCAAGTTTGAACACACCTTTGTGTCAGAATATGCATGTTTTGTATTATATAATATGCAACAAGCAGTGCATCAAATGATTTAGATATTACAAATATTCATGAAACAGTAGGTGAACAATACTAAGATGATGTACAAGATTACGTCTACTATCCAAAAGTAGGCCTACCACAGGAGCTAAAAAAATGGCAGAAACAGCACTATTTTGTAAAATATATGTCCTT
>NW_015505513.1:1032141-1033249 GCF_001515645.1 Sinocyclocheilus grahami | reverse complement strand
CCCCTGAGCTGTCCTCTGGTGTAACTACTCCCTCATTTCAATACCTCCTTTATTGGTTTGCCTGTGGGAAAGAAAAAACAGCCCATAAATTCTCGTTCATTGTCATAAACAAAAACAGAGGAATTCCACTTCCATCATTATTTTGCATGCTTTGTGTTAAGCTTTGGAGGCACCAAGGTAACCTTGCACTGCAAGAGAAAAAATATACAATAATAGACGTAAATAGCAAATAAATGCTAACACTTAGACATCATTATACTCTCGATTCAAACAATAGCTGTTTTGAAATATGACTCTATGTTTCCATTGACTGGGCCACAATTTATACAGTAAGTGTTCTGGTAAATTGATAGGCTCAAATAACTGCGTGCGTAGCATTGTAGCGTATACACAAAATATTGTATAGTATATCCATTTGTGAGGTTAGTTGCACTAAATAAGGCTGTTTAGAACATATCGATCTATTTGCTTGGAAACTGTCTATCTATGACCAAAGCAGGCACTTTGATTGAAGCAGTTATATTTTAGAACAACAATTGAGTTCAATATATATACATTCTCTCTTTTCTTTCGCATCACTTGGTGTAGAAATGCCCAATCTAGGACTTGGTCCTAAAATGGAAGCTTTTAGTTGTCATTGTGAAGTTCCAACATTCATGTATTTGGCAGACACTTTTAACTTACATTGCATTCAAGGTATACATTTAATCAGCTCATACATTCCCTGGGATTCAAACCCATGACCTTCCATGAGTTTTGTATTGCTAACAATTTGAGCTACATAATTACTCTTCATAGTCATCATCAGTAAAAGCATGAGATGTAAAGTCAATGAGCACGATCAGAGCGTGAAATTCATCAAGGTCTGTCATCTACACGAATCCAAACATTTATCCATTATCCTTTGACGCTGGTCTGTTGTTCAAGTACAATTTTGGGAATTTAGCAATAGGAAAGCTTTTGTGTAATTATGAAAGAATGAATGTCATGAAAGACATTGGTTTGAGACTCCTCTAGATTTAAAGGCCATGGTGTTTCCAGGAATCTTTCAAGGAAGATCATCTGGAACAAATAAAATGCATTCAAAAGAAATTTCCTTAGAGACATA
>NW_015505513.1:1011445-1031011 GCF_001515645.1 Sinocyclocheilus grahami | reverse complement strand
GTCAAATCCCGCCCTCAGGCTGCAAAGGACAGATGATTGACAGCGTGCCCACCAATCAGATCAGCGATCATGTCATTCCCCCATGCCATGAGGGCGATTCTGGATCTCAGTTGTATTTTTGTCGTTCTTTAACTGCTATCCTTTTGATGAGAAACAAAATGCAGTCCTTTTTAAGAGGGAAGGCCTACTGATTTTTAAGTCCTAAGCTTTCATTAGTTCCCTCTTTGCTGTTTATCATTATATATCACGACATTGAGATGGGCATTTCAGAAAATCTTTCACGTACATATTTTGTCCTCCGAAGCAGATGGGCCTGCATGTCTGGCCGGCAATTTAATTTCCAACGCAGACAAAAAGCTGTGTAGCATCCATCAGTTTGCATGCACTCTCATCTGATGTCCAGCTAGACCAGCCAAGGTTTATTCAATAACTTTACGCCAATATTGCTACATCCTCATGCAATGCTTACATTTAAGAGGCTCAGTATATGGAGGGACTTTCTGCCAAAATACCATATTACAACAAAGAAGAACAAAGAACAAAGAACAAAGTTGTCCATACTGGCTACCAGCCCAAAGAGATACTTCTTGTCTGAGAAAATTTTTTGTAATTCATTCACCCTCATATAAATAAATAAATAAATAAAACAAAACATGCTGTTTTCTAGTATTAAATGTGTAAAATAGCTTAGGAAGAGAGAATATGTGTTTATGTCAGTTATTTTTAGATAAAGGTGATTGGGTTGAATTTCTATTCTAAATGTTTTGCACACTTCACTTAAATGCACCCTTGATACATGAGTGAGTATGACAAATAAAAAGAAGAGAAATGAGACCAAAGAGAATAAAAGCAGAGAAAATATAGCATTCACTGCCTGTGTGATCACCGAAGATAACTCACGCGAATCTCAATGAAGGTGCCGGGTCTCTCTCTGAATTTTAATTATAATAAATGATCTGCTTGAAGGAGGCTCTAACAATTGCACTGTTCAAAGTCTGACTTGTGACGCAAAGGATACAGTATTGATTCGGTCCAAGCGATAGACAAAAGACCATGGAATAAAGCATAGAAACCGCTGTGACCTTTGGGTGAACTTCGGATAAACGTGCCGCGATTCCACCGCAAATGCACCTGCTATGACTTATTCAACATGGTGTCTGGGCTGGCAAGTCAGCTGGAATTTGTTTTCTCAAGCTGTATTCTCTCCTTCTATCTTTCTGTCAGTTGACGGAGTGTGGACAGGAACCCCAGAAAGCAAAGAGAGAGAGTGCAAATGTATTCAAAGGTGACACTAACATCCAACCACTGATCCTATGAGCTAGTGAGAGAGAATGAAAGATAAATGAATACTGAACTGGACCTCTAAACCTCAGCGATCAAGCCCAGAATTAATTTTGCTTGTGAAAGCACCATGCCTATTTTTAACTACAATATATACATCACATTTTTGTGATTACAAACTCAAAAGTAGCTTCATCACACTTACTATAATTATTTGTGGCTTATTCAAAACAACTGTGATGATTACAAGTATGTTTGCATTTTCACTACACAAAACATAAAAGGTATTTCCTATTGTCTATCCAACAAAATATTTTCAGCCACATAATCAGGCTAGGCTTAGCCCTGTCTACACCATGCCACTTGTATTAAAGTTTTACAAAATTGACAATTTGTTTCCAAGTTTGAACACACCTTTGTGTCAGAATATGCATGTTTTGTATTATATAATATGCAACAAGCAGTGCATCAAATGATTTAGATATTACAAATTTTCATGAAACAGTAGGTGAACAATACTAAGATGATGTACAAGATTACGTCTACTATCCAAAAGTAGGCCTACCACAGGAGCTAAAAAAAATGGCAGAAACAGCACTATTTTGTAAAATATATGTCCTTCTACATTGTAGGTCAACCTAAGTCACAGCACACAATTAAATTACTTTCATTTTATTGTTGGAAAGTTTCAGGTCAAAGAATATATTGGTCAAAGAACAATGCCAACATTGTGGATGAAGTATGTATGTATGAAGCCTATTGCACAACTTAGCCTACCTAAAAAACAAACATCCTTTATCAGTCAGTTTTTCTAATTCAGCTCCTACTTTGAAAGTACAGCTAAATGACTGTCTTTAGGGATTTACATTATAGAGACACTGAACTTGTTCTCACTTTTCAATTTACGTCAATTATGAACCATATTTCGCCACTTAAACCGACATAATGTCATGCAGTTGCCGCGCATTCTGACAAAGTGAAGGTTAAAATGCTGTACAGCGCGAATGTTCGAGAGGCGGCCCAATTTCCCCTCCTCACTCCATCCCAAAAAACACGCACGTATGCAGGAGATGTCCACAGTACCACCTTGTGGATCATCGCTGTATAAGCGGGACAGCTTGGGTTGAAACAGTGGTCCCTGTGATGAAAGTCTGGACTCACCGCATCTTTTGAGGAGAATGTGGTTCGTCTGTAATCATAGCAAAGCCAGGCGAAAGTTAAGTAACAAAACACGCCATATAGCTTCTTCAGTCCCAGCACAGACTGATATTGTATTTTATAGCAAACACAATACGTTTTAATAATAACCTCGCATTTCTTTCAACCCCCTGGCCCTGGACTCTGAAGATTTATCGCCACCACATATTTAAGCCGAGTGAGTGATTAACACGCATGTGGATGAGATCCACTATTACGATGAGGAAAACATCATATCGATCAACATTTGGTTAGCCACAGGTACGTAGATATACCGAAATACTTCTGCCACTGCTAAAAAAAACATTTCCCCTCATCTGCTGAGTGTCTAAGTGCGTACATATATTTACTATGAATATGAAAGACTATTTTCTTGCAGTGTACTTGCGGTTCATCTTTAAATGTAGATTTCTGACACTAATGATGGACAGTAGAATAAGGGTTTTATTGAGCATAATAATAATTTCGATGAGGAAAAAATGTCTACGCAAATTGTATTGCCCAAAAACTACTGACACAGTTTGTAGGGTCAGTCTTTTTCATGCAAATAAGCGCGAGTAGCCGGCGCGAATTAAACACTCAAAGCAAAATCGTTGCATCGTTCGTCCGGATGGATGAAGCTTTCAGAGAGCGAGAAAGAGAGAGAGGGGAAAAAATCCTGGGAACCAGCTGGAAATAAGCGTGTACGCGGCGTCTGGCAAACAGTTCAACTCTGTATAAGCACAATATAAGAGATACGTTCACTTCCAGGGCTGTTCTTGTGGCTTACCTTTGCGGTATCTGCATTGTACGGCTTCTGTCCTGCCGCCGCGACTTCTTGAGGTACGGTCAAAATGTATATGCCACACAAGGGAAAAAATCAAACTCCGTTCTGCCCCTGTTAAAATCCAACGTGATGCTGCCGTCCGAAAGAGATGTGGCACACCGGGGACTATTCAACTGAGACGCGGCAACATATCTGATGTAAATGACCCACATAGATTAAGGTAATTCATTGAAATTACTGCGGTGAACAGTAAATTGTAGAGAATCTGATTGTCTCCATACAAAGAGGCAGCACTGACTGGAAAAATGAGATTAAAGGGAAAGAGACTGAGGCTGTATGAGGCGTCTCTCTCTCTCTCTCTCTCTCTCTCTCTCTCTCTCTCTCTCTCTTTCTCTCTCTCTCGTTGCCATTGGACTGCACTGAATGAAATTTACTATGCCTACAACCAATAGATTGCCGCATTCACTCTATCACCCTTTAACTAGCTTCAATACGTTTATAATAGCTGTGTTTGTAGTTGTTTGGGTTACAGCTAGGCTATATAGTGGATGTGATTAAGCAATATCACATACTGTAGTATGAGTACTGTTGTAGGCTAGTGAATTCAACACAATATGGTTTTGATTCCCCACTTGATCATTTCACATCAAGTAGTTTACTTTTAAAACAGAAATTAGCCAGTTAGGTTGTATGTCTCCTCCGCCAACGGAGATAGTTACAAAATAAGTCAAACTTATAAAATTGAATATTGACAAGCAATGTACACACTGAAAAATCAGTCTGGAATAGTGTATGATTTCCCTTCTCATCACTCAGTATGAGCTCCACTCCAGGTTTTCCTCAAGCTCCTCTCCAGGTTTTCCCTGCTCTGAGTGTTCATTAAGTGAGAACATGTATATATGGTCTGACTTTCAACATACTCTATTTGTTTATTTGTTATTTATTTGGATCCCCATTAGCTATGCCCTAAGGCATTGCTAGTCTTCCTGGGGTCCATACTCTATACATTCTCTATGAGTGAAAACACTAAAAGTGTGATCACAGTAATTTCAATAGGAATCCATGTGATCAGGAATTCCAAAAAGCTTTCACATCAGATTCATATTTGTCATGCAAATTTGCCGTGTTGTCCATCATTCATACGGGCAATTTAAAATGACCGTTTCTTAACTCTGCAATATAAAACATGCTCCCCGCTGCAGACAAAGTCTGTATCCACTTTGCATCGATCACATGCTCTTGTTCACAAACAGTGAAATGTCCCAGTACTAATTAGCAGCACTCTTGAAACGACTGGTTTCTTCCAGTGTTTTTTTCTTTTCTTCTACATTTCTGTCACCTTTCTGAGTTTGGGGTCCTTGCCACTATTGCCTTTGGCTTGCTTATTTGGGGTCAAAAGACTTAATGTGTCAGTGACAGTGTTACTGGGTGGGTAAAGCATTTATAAGTAATGCAAGTTATGTAATCAGATTACTTTTTTAAGCAACTAGTAAAGTAACGCATTACTTTTTTTTAATTTAGAAGGAAATATCTGAGTTACTTTTTCAAATAAGTAACACCAGTTACTTTGTTTCCAATGTCTTGTCTGACAGCTCTTGTGTTGCCATGTTGAGAGAAATCGGGAGTAAGTGCAGAGGTGTTGTGCGTGCTGTGGGAACATGATGCTTACTGTAATTCTAGACTAAATATAAACATGTATTTACTCATCTGACCTGCACAAAAACACTCCTCAAAATTAACAAAAACAGTCGAATGCAAACTCAAAATATTATACAAACCAGCAATAATTAAATATGTTAAATAAGACAAATATAGAGTTTTGACATGAAACTCTAGATGGCGCATAGGTCTAATCCAATCTGACCTAATGACATCATTATCACATGCACAGCTGATTGGTTTTCTCTTCTATTGGTAGCCAATGAGCTTACTGCTCAATATTCAAATATATGACTAGTGCTTGCCGTAGCAGTCGCAGCTTGCTTCAGAAACCCCCCACCTTCCCCAGCTCCACCAGTATAGATCTGCTACAAGGTGATTAATGTATGCTATATGGTGGTTGTTTCATTTATGTTATATTTGCAGCAGCAATATTTCTTACATGCTCACAGCAGCATGTTGTGGATGTATTGGCAGTAGCAAGTCTCGGTACTTGCTCTGCCGCAGCAGCGGGGTAGCAGATATATTCCGTCAAGACCAAGTACATTAACATTATCATGTACATTACCATGCCAATCCCTCAGAGAGTTGTCATGACAGAAATATAATTTATGTATTAAATCACATTTTATTAACCAATGTTTTTGCTACTGACGTTCGATGATCCAATTCAACCATATAAGCAAAAATTACACATTTGTGTTTCATTTTTGTTATTGCTGAATAGTGTTGAACTTTCTTCTCCTGCGTCATATTCTTCATGCAATTTGTTTGAGCTGTGCTCTGTACAGAAATGAATTTACATTTCCTTCAGCCTGAGGCGTATTAATTTCACTTTTGTTGTGAAAGGGCTTTTACATTTGTAAAAGTAGAACTTTTTTATATTAAAACAAACAAGCAAGCCCTGCCCAGATTAAAAAAAAAGTAAATCAAAAGTAACGTAACACATTACTTTCCATAAAAAGTAACTAAGTAACGTAATTAGTTTGGATGTAATTAGCTCCCAAAATTTTGGATTTGCCCCATATTTAAAGTTTGCATAATTGATTATGTTACTTTCCTGTTTAATGCTGTAAATTATATTGCATAAAGTGCTATAAAAAAAAATAAAGGTGGCGTATAAATAAAAGTGATATATATTATATACACTTGTAAATCACTTTCTTTTTCTGGCAAACATACGCACACTGAACTTTAGATTTACTGAGACCAGACTTCATATTATGAGTTCAGCATAAAATTTTTAGGATGACAAGGAACACTGCCATTTTCTGGAGAGCTCTCTCTATTGGAAAAGCTTCTGTCATTTATTAACTAGTTTGTTTTAATCTATGATATTATTATTACTGATCACAGCTGTAATTTGATGTTTAGATTAAAAGGGCATCCGTTATGTAATTTGTGCAGCTTGGAAGGTACAATTAACAGGGGCTGATGCACTGTGGTGCTGTGGCTGTAGTGGAAATTATGGAGCGTGCCTAAGTGCTTCGGATTGCAAAGATACAATCACGCGCGAGAGACTTAGATCAAAGACCATGGGCGCTCATTTCTCCAGGCGTTCAAACTCCCGGCGCAGATGAAGCTTGTTGCCTCAGGGCAGCAAATGGATTCATATGGCAGCCGAGGGCCCACGCGAGTGTAATGTGAGTAGATCCCTGCCACTGTTAACTCCCTATTCTTCATATCTGTTACAAAATAGTACTTTTTAAAACATAATCATATACCAGATACTTTATAGTTTTGTCTCCCCAGCAAAAGCCTGAGGAAATAAATATTTCCAGCCTTTGGCTGAGACTGAAAAATACATTTTCAAAGGGATTGCGCCAATACAACAACTAGTACAAACTTTATGGGCAATACATATTACTGTATTATATATATATTTAATATTTAATATATATATATATATATATTTTTTTTTTTGATATACATCTGATGTTAAAAGTTATTTTAGCAATGAAAATACTTTTTCACTAGTTCCCAAGTCAGTGCTGAGTCTCCAGCTCATTCTTCCACCGCTATTATATTTGAGTAACCCAGCAACAGAAACTTTTCCACATCTCTCATTTCTCAGATTTTCTCATGTCTCGAGTCAATGCAGCTCATTTTGCCTCACTGTCTCCCTCATCCCAGTCTAATAGCAGGGATCTGTCTAGTGCCTGCTGACCCCAAACATAGTTACACATTTAATCTGACCGCATCCCGCAGCCACGTAACAATTGCTACATCTCTAGCGGAAAGCCTGTGATGTATCGGACATGACACCCGCATCAATGGCTGCTGAGAGCTGGCCAAGTGCTATGGGCGGTATGGAATAGGATATCAGCTTTTACACCTGAAGTGTGCCTGTCAAAAGCAATGAGAGTAAGAGTAAGACTGAGCCGACTGTTCTTTAATAATTTATGTTCTGTACTTGACATATAGCACTGTTTGTATTGATTTGATATTAAATATTACGTTTGGCTGTGGCATAGTGAAAAAGTCCACTGTTAGTGTGCATCCAACCGTGAAAGGTTCAATTTTGGGGTGAGAGTTTAAATACACAATATCCTTGTCTAGTTTTAAATAAATCTGAATAGAAATTCTTTTATGAATGGCTGGAACTGCAATATATGATATTGCACTATATCAAGAGTGATATTGCCATTTATGTTACCGATATATAATTTTCACTTACTATACTAACATTATCTGGGTAGATAACGATTTTAGTTTGTAACATATAAAATCCCCATAGTAAAATTTGTATACGCACATATGTTAATTTTTTACTTCATATATTTAATATATATATATATATATATATATAATGTATTGCATTTGCATATGGGAAACCCTGTTTTATATATTTTAGTATTCTTTATTGCTTTTGTGGTTTATTTTTCAAGGGGATTGAGCAAGAGTTGAAGTGAAGCATGTGCCAGATAATCTGCGTAAGAGATTGCAAGAGAAATGACTCCCATATCTACAATGCATCTACTTTATATGATAAATATGGATCCTTAGTCTCAATGAATATCAATATGACAGTTAAATATTAATGTATGAATGAATAAATAATCATTTATTAAGTCCCTTTGACCTTACATTTCTACAAGATTTTTTTTTTACAACAATTTTCTTTATCAATTTGTCTAGATGTAAATTATAAAACCATATGACAAGATGATTTTCAAGTTTAACTTTCAAGAAAATTCCATCCATGTAAAATGAGACTGAGCACAATGTAATTTGATGAAACGCCACAACCTTATTAAGGTTCACATTGTCATATACCTTTGTCCTCTTCACTAT
The DNA here is from genome assembly GCF_001515645.1 of Sinocyclocheilus grahami. Classification (NCBI taxonomy): domain Eukaryota; kingdom Metazoa; phylum Chordata; class Actinopteri; order Cypriniformes; family Cyprinidae; genus Sinocyclocheilus; species Sinocyclocheilus grahami. Next base: position 1,022,814 of record NW_015505513.1, on the reverse strand, counting down.
TCACCCCACGTAAGGTTCCAACTCTCTACATGAGGGTTATTGCATATATTTAGCATCAGTTATTATAACATCATAAAAGACACAAGTATGGGTTCAAAGTTTTATTTGCCATCTTCATAACAACTCAGATGCATTTCAAATAAAATAAATATATACAGAAAATGTTCCACTGCTACTTTTCTCCAATACTAACCTCATTCTGAATCAGTCACTCACGTGGACATAAGGAGTTAAAAAAGAGCATTGCAAGGTGCAAAATGACACACAGAGGATGCAACCTTTCCTTCACAGAACATCCTTGCCCAGACACTGACCACAGGCTCTATATCATCCCACATCAGACAGAAGCACTCCACATTGCATGTCCATGCAAAATCTTTGATATGAATCCTCTGTGACATCTGCCAGTCTCACAAGGGCTGATGGACAGCTTGAGTGGTCCAATTCCGAAGGATCTCCATATTCAGAGAGCAGCTAAAATAAGCACTGGAGTGCTGCTGTCCTTCAGCAGCAACAGATAAGGAAGGCAAAGGGGGTAAAAAGATCAGTGTCAAAACGGAACGTGTTGATGGATAAGGATGATGTGGTTTGACCTAAGCCGTTAATAATTTATAGACTGATGATATTGTTTCTGTTCATGAGTGCCTCTTTCCTTCTAATGGTGTATGAATAATTGCATGCCAGTGTTGCACTTTTCTTTTCTATCTGTCCTATCCATTTTTTAAATCATTTAATAAGACGATATTGAAAGATGGTCAGTGAATGAGCTATACATTCAGAAGAACTCTGAAAAAGTCTAACTTCATGCTTATTTGATTGAGTATCAGAGTTTGCATGTTTAACAATTTTGACTTCACTGACTCTCATGTGAATTTGTTGACACAATTCAATCAGGCATATCAGATGAAAATAAATAAAACATCCTTGTGTAACACTTCCACAGTGAAGCATAAATATTTGTGATTCTCATTTCACCTGGGTGCATAATGTTGTGCCTTCAGGCAAATATGCAACAATAATAAATAATTTAATTGGCAAATGAGATGAACAGATTATTGAACTCATCTAATTTGTCATAACAAACAAATTATCATCTTGCAGCTACTTTTATGTAGTAGCATTGATATTGATATTATATTGATATTTAAGAGAAATTCATTGTGTGTCACTTGTATAATTGAGATTTCGTATTTGCTTTTCATTCTTAAGGTCAGGAGAGGATGTTCCACTTTCTTGGAAAATGGTGCTGGATCATTAGTGATGGTATGGAACTCTTTCTGGTTTCCTCAAGGGGAGCTTCAGAAGACTGACCTGCTTACAGATGTGGTGATTCTGGCTCCACATACCTCACAAAGACACTCAGACACACATGCACTCACTGGAAAAGCATAAACACACCATCTTAAAAGCAAGAGTATTCAGGCAAACGTTATCCTAGGCAAAAACACATTTATCTGCACATGGTAGTCACACATCACAGCTATTAAGACATGCATGTATACACATATGCATGTGAACATAAAAATAGGTTTACATCCAGTGCTTCATGGCAAAATTATGTTGTAGCTGTTTAACACAGTTGATGTCTTAAAGCTTCGGGTCACCAGAGGTGCAAAGTGATTAAGAAATATGTCATTTTATTTCACAGTGTTAAAAAGCAAAGACAAATGTACTAATTTCAAAATATGATATGTTTTATAAAGGTGAGGTAAATCATCACACTATATCCCCTCTCTAGCATTCATAAATGTAATTTACAGACTCCTTTTCGTAGCTTTAGACAGCTGCAACCAAAACCATGCAAATACAAATTCATACATTAATTTTTAAATACATAAACTTTACATATATATTTTTATCAACCTCTGCTTAAGCACTGGTTTAAGTTAGTAATTGGTTCTGACCCAGGATTTGCAATCAGAAACATAATTTGTACTGCAGCTGAATATGTTAAAGCTGCAGTTCGTAAGTTTTGCCTCTTTGTTGCCATGTCAGTTTGAAACCTGCAATCGCAGTTATTCGCAGAATTATCATCTTTACGTGGGTTGTGCATCAGCACGGCTCAGTGTGGATGAATCTGTTTTAAGGTGTATATGTGGCTGTCAGTCACCGCACCGGTGTGGATACTGTACTTCGGAATCACAGATTCTACATCTTGGAAGTATGACCCAAATAAGAATTTTCACCGGAAAATGTCATCGGAACAAGTAAGTAACAAGTAAAAGAAGAAAAAAAACAGTACAATACATCGCGCTACCAATGGTGATTAAATCTAATGATCGCTTAGCTCATATTACATCAAACCATGCAAATTATTATATTATTGTTATACTTTTTACATTTCAAAATGTTAATATTATCAGCAATGTGTGACTACATGTATTTAGTGTGTATTAGCGTTACGTGTAGACTACTGATGACTACGGGTGAATCTCCAGTTTTCAGTGATTATTGTCATATGGACCTTTCTGGATTACAATCTGCCATCAAATTGATAAATTTAAATTATTCGAGCTGCTGTGAGAAAAGCCTATAAATGATCTGCCACCTGCAGCATCCTCACGTGCAATATAGCTTACTAGCCGGTATTCCTTCTTTATGTTTACAGATGTGACGTAATGACGCAAAGACGGCATGCTTGTATTTCCTGCGAGAACCTACAGTACCACTCAAAACAGAAAACATTATTACAAGCTTACCGTTGTGAATTGGGCAAAGGTAAGGAGATAGTTTTGAACACTGGCTGGTTATGTACTTGCCCAAAAATAGATTTTTGATAATTTTTAACCAAAAAAGTTGAAAGCATACGTAAAATATGGTAACACTTTAGTATAGGGACCAGTTCTCACTAACTGGTTGCTTATTAGCATGCATATTATTAACATATTGACTGTTTATTAGTACTTATAAAGCACATATTCTGCATGAGCATATTCTACATCACTAATCCTACCCAATACATAAACCTAATAACTACCTTACTAACTATTAATAAGTAGCAAATTAAGAGTTTATTGAGGCAAAAGTCATAGTTAATGGTTTGTTAATAGCAAAAATTGGACATAAAATAAAGTGTGACCAAAAATATAATTAAAAATTTCGGGCACACAGAAATTGCTCTTCTCTGGAAGAGCTTTGGCACACAATCTTTAGTGGGGGGGGGGGGGACTAATGATTTGATAACAAGAGTAGTACTGTTGATTTTGACATATAGTTCGGAGCACCAGATAATGGTAGAAAGAGCAGGTATTTAATTCCCCAAAACCAGACAAACCAAATTAAGGGGAAACAATATGGGCCTTCATCAGGAACTCATAAAGAATGTTCCTAGAGGGCAAATAAAGATTTTCTCAATAGCAACTCCATATGAGGGGTTGAGTCTACAAGCTGAAAACCTTCAGAAAAATATTCATTAAAGAAGTCATGAACTGAGAAACCAAAATTCCCTTGATCTTTTGACATATAAACGGTAATTGTACTATAAAATATCCTGTAAGCTTCAAAACTCAAAACTTTCTTGTTAGTCTAAAAACAGCTTATACTAAAGCCAGTCTGACAAAATGCCAGCTTGTGGAATGTATGATGTAATAGTATGGCTAAACACCGCCTCAGAAGAAGATCGACGCCTGCTTCTATATCGCTGTCTGTTTAGTCCCGCCCACTGATTCACGCATATAGTGTAAACAACGAGAAGGGCGAACACAGGTCTACGCAGAAACCAAACAATAAAGATGCTCCGAAGACAACAAGATGCTTAACATTAGGAAAGAGTGGATGAACTTTATTTTTAATGAAGTTCCAGACCACGTCAGTAAACACTTAATTTTACCGCAGATTTGTTTACAAACAAGGCACAATTCGATGCGGGATTTTCAAAAAGATTGAAGCTAAAAGACGATGCTGTGGTGATTATATTGGATCTGACAGTAATGTCGCAACACACAATTTTTTTATTACGTGGTCACTATTGCTTTGTCATATCGTTTGATATGAGTATTTATGCATTTTTGACCTAAATCACAGCAGCTTCCATCTAAGAGGAATGTACCCTGTCAAACATACACAACTGTTAGCCAATCATAGCAGTGGGCGTTTACTTCCGAGTCTACAATCCACCACGCCTATTCAAACAGAGCGTTCTGATGAGGGGGGTTAAAAACAGGACAGAAAATAGCCTGTTACCTCTAAATTACTGTTTTTTGATGTAAAAATCTTGATAACATTATAAGTGGACTTACTTTTATAGTTTAAATTGAAAAAAAATGCTGTTTTATGAGAGAACTCACTGACAATTTTGCGACAGGTAAGATTTTGTTTACAGTGCTTCTCATTCATTTCTGAGGTATCTGTAAACAGCAATTGACTGTCGCACAACTTTAAGATGGCATGTCACGTGGGCATTCAACTAAGTTCTCTTTTGTGTCAACTGTCAAATACACACAAGGTTATGTCAAACACAGAAGTTCACATAATGTCAGTCATGTCTATGAATGTAAACAGTTGGGAAGAAATTGCATGTGTATCAGTATATTAGATCTGTGAAACGGTGTCTTTTGAACATGGCAATTACACACTATTAACTCAACTCAAACAGGCATCACCACCTTGGGCGGAAATGATTTACATTTGAGATATTGTGATTTGTACATTCCTGGAAGAAAACTTGGGACTACAATAAGGGAGTTCAGAAATGGTGCTTACAGATATAAAAATAACTCCCTTTTGAAGTGGACTTTGTGCTTTGTAACTTTGCAGATCTTCATGCTAATAATAGCAGAATTATGCACTAAAGGAGGCTGAAAGTATAAAAAGCATAATAGGACCATTTAAGTGGATATAAGCTCAAGACTACTTGACCAGATGGTTTTATCCATTGCCTTCAAGGTTGGCCTATACATTTGATCACTTTATACATTCCCTGGGATTCAAACCTATGACATCTACTGTTTGAGCAAAAGAACAAGACTGTAGATTGTAACAAGACTCATTCTATAGTAAGTTCAACAAGAGAGTAACCTAACCCAGTCAATATTAACAAAAATAAATTCTGCTTTGCAGTAAGAAATGTGCATAGCATTACACCTGAAGTTACAGAGCGTTCTGATGAGGGGGGTTAAAAACAGGACAGAAAATAGCCTGTTACCTCTAAATTACTGTTTTTTGATGTAAAAATCTTGATAACATTATAAGTGGACTTACTTTTATAGTTTAAATTGAAAAAAAATGCTGTTTTATGAGAGAACTCACTGACAATTTTGCGACAGGTAAGATTTTGTGTACAGTGCTTCTCATTCATTTCTGAGGTATCTGTAAACAGCAATTGACTGTCGCACAACTTTAAGATGGCATGTCACGTGGGCATTCAACTAAGTTCTCTTTTGTGTCAACTGTCAAATACACACAAGGTTATGTCAAACACAGAAGTTCACATAATGTCAGTCATGTCTATGAATGTAAACAGTTGGGAAGAAATTGCATGTGTATCAGTATATTAGATCTGTGAAACGGTGTCTTTTGAACATGGCAATTACACACTATTAACTCAACTCAAACAGGCATCACCACCTTGGGCGGAAATGATTTACATTTGAGATATTGTGATTTGTACATTCCTGGAAGAAAACTTGGGACTACAATAAGGGAGTTCAGAAATGGTGCTTACAGATATAAAAAATAACTCCCTTTTGAAGTGGACTTTGTGCTTTGTAACTTTGCAGATCTTCATGCTAATAATAGCAGAATTATGCACTAAAGGAGGCTGAAAGTATAAAAAGCATAATAGGACCACTTTAGTGGATATAAGCTCAAGACTACTTGACCAGATGGTTTTATCCATTGCCTTCAAGGTTGGCCTATACATTTGATCACTTTATACATTCCCTGGGATTCAAACCTATGACATCTACTGTTTGAGCAAAAGAACAAGACTGTAGATTGTAACAAGACTCATTCTATAGTAAGTTCAACAAGAGAGTAACCTAACCCAGTCAATATTAACAAAAATAAATTCTGCTTTGCAGTAAGAAATGTGCATAGCATTACACCTGAAGTTTAACATCTGGAAGCCGCATTCAAGTTAAAAAGAAGATGACAGGATTTATACAGTGTCAAGGCCAGTAAAGGATGAAATTAAAAGCATCCATGAATACATCATCGATACATCATCAGTACCAGATCAATAAACAGTACTCTATGGCATCAAAAAAGACTGAAAGTGCAGACTGTGCAGGGAGGCCTCCAGCTCCTAATGCAACAACAGCATACACTGATTAGAAACAAACAGGGCGATGAGATGGATCACCTAATGTACGCAGAGCACAGACTAAATACAAGTGCAAATGGGAAGCTTCACAGAAAGTGATGAAAGCAACAAGGCAGATGAGTGCAAGATGTACCAGGCAGTGAAGGAGGAGCTAGAAAAAATGTGGCAGATGTGCAGCACAAAGTTGTTCTGGGGATGATAGGTGTTCTCAAGGCTGTGACACACCAGCTGGAAAAATGGTTTCAGATAATACAAGGTAAAGCATATCAATCAGTCTCTCACTCTATCTCTCTCTTTCTAATTTGTGATATAGATCATTTTGAAATAATTTAGGATACAAGGTCATTAAGACTTAATACAAACATACATTCAAATGCCTAACCTAAATAACTGCAAGTCTGGACAAATGCTTTAATCCATACAAAATACTAGAGCAAGTCAGAGCCGACTTCTTTTGTCATCTTTGCACTGATCAACATTGGTTGACCCAGAATCCCACAAATACAGTAATGCTCTCTCATCAGAACCCAGATGGTCTTTAACCTGCACCGGTCTTCTTCCATGTTAGCTAGCCAAACCACTGCAGTAAATTAATTCTTCAACAGTGGAAATGAAAATGTCTGTGAAGATTCCATCTCACATGATATATTTATCCTTGTATGAACATGACTGGTCATAGCCTCATGTTGCTCCAGGTACAAGCTGCCCTTTCATCTTAACCAGGACCATCCTCCTCCTTTTTTGGGGATTCCAGACTGAAAGGTTATTAAAGAGCTTAGAAAACTGATCTTGGATCAGCACAATGGGGCAGCTGCTACTGAAACCCCATGGACTAAACATCATAACAGAGAGGAATATGTGACAATGTCAGTTCACACATGCTCAGAGAGTGTCTGCTTGACCCGTGCAAGTGCCAGGGTTTGAATTTACACACTGAGGTCTTAGGGGTTCAGGAATAATTCCAAATGTGCACAGTACGGATCTTCTAATCTGCCCTTTGAAGGACAGAAAGTTGGGGGGAAGGTCTGTGGTGCAACAAACAGCACTCTGACTCAGATTCTGTGTTTCCCATCCATCTCACAGTGTGGAGGGGATAGAACTAAGTCTGACAAGCTCGCTTGCTGGGGCAGTGTTTGTGTGTGTGTGTGTGTGTGTGTGTGTGTCACACACTATATATGATTCAGAACACAGTGGACAAGGCACACTGTGGCAGTGAATGCACAATGACTATGTGCAAGTCCTTCGTTCTCATGATTGTCACACTGTGGTTCACCAGTCTTTTTAAACAATGACCTTTGCCCAAAATTTTATCTCAGAAATTCAAATGAAAACAATTTTTATCCAAAGGAAATCTCAGTAGAATAATTGGAAAATAATAGTTATTTTAATATAAATATAGTCTGTAGCATGTTACACAGTTCTCTAAAAATATGTTTTTAGCTTGAAAAGAAAATTTTGTGATTTGTAGTGGTCTCTCTTCATATTGTCCTCATTATGTTTAATTTCAAGACTTTATGGAAAAGATCTGTGATTACTTTAAATCTTTATTTTCTTTATAGTTAAAGTTAAAATAATTGTTTTTCTTGTCTATTTCAATGGAGAGATGGTGTTACACTTTATTTTACGGTGTCCTTGTACCATTACAATTATACAATTAAGAACTGAATATTGTTAATCAAAAACACATAACTTACTATAAGGTTTAGATTAAGGGTTGGATTTATGTTAGTTGTTTAGATTACACTTTATTTTAAGGTGCCCTTGTTACAGTGTAATTATACATTTAAGTAATGAGTAATATTAATTAACCTCATGTACTTACTATATGGTTAGGTTTAGGATTATAGGATTTGGCTAAGGTTTACTTGCATGTAATTATTCACAAATTATTGTTATTATAATAGTAAGTACATGTAATGTGTAACAAGGACACCTTAAAATAAAGTGTTACCGTTGTTTGTACATAATTTACTCTTATTACTATAGTACGTGTTGTGTTTATCATCACTGACAATCTCCAATGAATCAGTCTTCCATCTAAAGAGAACTGACCCTTCGGTAAGCTCCACCTCCCTTGGTTACTGTTGCTACCTGTTTTACATAGCATCTGTGGTGACAATTCAGAATAGAAGCAAATGCCACATTTTAAACTAATTGCAAGTAATAACATTAACAACAGGACTGTTCCTAACTGCTCACAACAAATTTACTATGATACTTTTAGTCACTATCGATGTTACAAGGACCTGAATCAATAAGTAAATTCTTCCCCCCGCACTTCTTCGGGCAAGTGTGTTCGCATAGAGGTTTTCAAGAGCCGGTGTGAATAAATATAGCATGTAATTATTCACAAATTATTGTTATTATAATAGTAAGTACATGTAATGTGTAACAAGGACACCTTAAAATAAAGTGTTACCGTTGTTTGTACATAATTTACTCTTATTACTATAGTACGTGTTGTGTTTATCATCACTGACAATCTCCAATGAATCAGTCTTCCATCTAAAGAGAACTGACCCTTCGGTAAGCTCCACCTCCCTTGGTTACTGTTGCTACCTGTTTTACATAACATCTGTGGTGACAATTCAGAATAGAGGCAAATGCCACATATTAAACTAATTGCAAGTAATAACATTAACAACAGGACTGTTCCTAACTGCTCACAACAAATTTACTATGATACTTTTAGTCACTATCGATGTTACAAGGACCTGAATCAATAAGTAAATTCTTCCCCCCGCACTTCTTCGGGCAAGTGTGTTCGCATAGAGGTTTTCAAGAGCCGGTGTGAATAAATATAGATTTAAATTCAAAGAGACAGGATAGTCTGTGCATGATCTGATGTTTTATTCGGACCCAGAATAAGGCGAGATGAACATCACGGGAGTGCTAAACACTCCGTGCAGTGTATGTTTCATTCATACTCGAAGCCGGAGGGCACTCTCGCGCAGAAAGTCGTACGAGGAAATTCCTAATATGGACAAAAGCATCCAGCTATCGCTGTATGAAAACAGTTGTTTTCAGAAAAACAGAAACGTTTGGAAACATGAAGACATTACACATACGATTGTGACAATATGGTTTATTTGTGTTTGTCAAGTCATCTCCAGGTAATAAATAAAGTATATGAACAATGCAGTGCTAATTGACATAGCATTTATTACAGTATTGAAACTATTCTGCCTTATTATGTGATAAAAAAGTGTTTGTAGCATATAAACAAATCATTATTATTGGTTATTGTCCCGCAGTTATCTGATTTCTAAGCCAATTAAAAGCTAAAAATTTAAGTTGACTATACACTACCAGTCAAAAGTTTTTGAACAGTAAGATTTCTAATGTTTAATTTTAATGTTAAAGTCTCTTCTGTTCACCAAGCCTGCATTTATTTGATCCAAAGTACAGCTACACAGTAACATTTTGAAATATTTTTACTAGGTTATTTCAAATAACTGTTTTCTATTTGAATATATTTAAAAATGTAATTTATAGTGATTTCAAAGCAAAAAATGTTGCATCATTGCTCCAGTCACACTATCCTTCAGAAATAATTCTGATATTCTGATTTGCTGCTCAAAAAACATTAATAATAACAATAATAATAATTTCTAAAGTTTTCTTGAGCAGCAAATCAGCATATTATAATGATTTCTGAAGGATGTGACACTGAAGACTGGAGTAATGATGCTGAAAATTCAGCTTTGATCACTGCAATCATTTTAAAGTATATTCAAATAAAAAGCAGTTATTTTAAATAGTTCACAACATTACTGCTTTTGCTATACTTTGGATCAAATAAATGCAGGCTTGGTGAGCAGAAGAGACTTCTTTATAAAACATTAAAAATCTTACTGTTCAAAAACTGTAAGACTGGTAGGTTATATAGATTACAGAAATGTTATATTGTAATGTTTTATATATATATATATATATATATATATATATATATATATATATATAACATTTCTGGCCCCCTCACTTCTGAAATGATGACTACGCCCCTGATTGGAACAGTTGTTGAGGTGGGCCTAGCAAAGAGTCAATTCAGGGTCAGTCTGTCAGAAGCAAAAAAAATAAGCATCTCATTAGGACACATCAGGGAATGTTAGACTGCATCTTCGGCCTCCAAAAGGATGGGATGGACTCATCCGTCAGAGGAGGGAGGGATGTGCTGTAGACTGATGTCCAGACTGCCGAATCCATGGGACAGTTTCTTGGAATGACTTGATGAGTTTTTGGGTCCGATCAATACGCCACCTGCATCCCATCTGTAACACTGTGTTGAATGTATTCCCTGCGTCACAAACCCATGTGTTTCTCCAGACAGCAGTGCTCACAAGAGCAATGCTCCTTGTCTGCCGAGGACAACTTCCTCTTACAGGAGGGGGAGGGACAGATTAGGAAGGTAGATTAAGAGAGGGTTTGAGGAAAGAAAGAGAAAGAGAAGAGGAAAGAAAGAGAAAATTGAAGGAAAAACAAAAGCATGGGGAGAAAGAAGGAGAAATAGATAGAGAGACAGTGAGACACAGAGAGACAGAAAGATATCGAGGTTCTTAATCAAAAAGCTATCCGCGCCCTGCAATCGATTTGCGAATCAGCACTTACAGATAGCAGCATGCTGCGCAGCAGGACTGAAAATGCTTCACCTTTTCTAGACAGAAAAAACATCCTTGTATCTCATTATGGCAATTTTATGTAATTTGTTTGTTTCCAACATGTAATGGATTTGTTCAATTGTACAAGAGCGAGTAATTTTCTGCATCCACTGTAACACCTTGTTGCACTTGAGATAAGAAAAGCAATGCCTTGCTAGCTGTTGCATGAAAAAGAGCAAGGTCAGTTGTTGTCTGTTTGCCTCCTGTGAAATATGAATTATTGACAACATTTAATTATAGAAATATAGACCATCTGATGGGCAGCAATCATTGCTTCCTCCACAGTGACTCTCCCAATATTGAACCATATTTTCACCAAAATGTTAAGATATAAAGAGATGTGTTCACTGAAAAACAAACATGTTGGAAAAGAAGTAAGTATTTCTCTCAGAGTTTTGATCTAGCTACAGTGCTTTAGGCCTTCTGTAGCACACATAGGGGAGTGACTT
>NW_015505513.1:1006066-1011398 GCF_001515645.1 Sinocyclocheilus grahami | reverse complement strand
CTGACCAGCTTTTTGAATATGCTGATTTCATTTTCCAGCAGGATTTGGCACCTGCCCACACTGCCAAAAGCACCAAAAGTTGGTTAAATGACCATGGTGTTGGTGTGCTTGACTGGCCAGCAAACTCACCAGACCTGAACCCCATAGAGAATCTATGGGGTATTGTCAAGAGGAAAATGAGAAACAAGAGACCAAAAAATGCAGATGAGCTGAAGGCCACTGTCAAAGAAACCTGGGCTTCCATACCACCTCAGCAGTGCCACAAACTGATTACCTCCATGCCATGCCGAATTGAGGCAGTAATTAAAGCAAAAGGAGCCCCTACCAAGTATTGAGTAGATGCACAGTAAATGAACATACTTTACAGAAGGCCAACAATTCACAAAAAAAAAATTTATGAAATTTTTTTTTGGTCTTCTGAAGTATTCTAATTTGTTGAGATAGTGAATTGGTTTTAGAGAACACGAACAATTTTACCCAGTGAGAACAACTTGTATCAATATCTGCTTACTTTGGTAAAATATATAAATCCCAAGTTTTAATGCATCAAGTTTTACAAAAGTAAATACATAAATTAATTAACAACAAAAAGTCACCAACAAATTACAAATGTCCATGATTTTGCAAATGTCAATGACAAAACATCAATGCCTAAGACCACTAAGACAGGACTAGATTTCCAAACAATATTTGAGTTTCAGCTATTAATAGAGGTTGTTTGTGGGTATACCAAAAATCAGAAAAGTGTTTCCTTTGCGTTTTTGAAAAGTTTTGCATACAGACATTAAAATGATCCCTGGACAGATCTGGACAGATTAGACAGATCTGCAAAAATGAAAAAAAAAAAAAAGCTGTATTATGGCGTGCCAGAATGTCACTTTGTAAAAAAACACTACACGCCTGTGCACATACTGTACCCAAGCACGCATCCTCCTGCTCAGGTAAAACTGTGTGTGTGGTGTTTTTTATTTTTTTTGTGACAATTTATAATAATATCTTGCAGTTCATTCAGTCTGATTCAAACTCTATTTTTTAAGTGTATTAAAAAAACAGCTATAAAAGTCATTTGTTCATAATTCAGGCTACAGACTTGTTCCTCTGATGTTAATTTACTAAAAATAACCAATTCATAAGTAATTTGTTTGTGAATCAAACTTCCCTGGGCGTGCTGCATGTGCATACAGTCTGCGAGGACAACTTAATCGTCCTCCATCAAAATATGCCTACTGTGTAAAACAATATTTCAAAAGAGCATTCATATCATTATAGGTAATTATATATAATTCATAATCCATAATTCTGAATTCATAGCATTCATAAAAAAGTCCCTGGATTACCTACTACCGTCAAGATTTCCAAAGTGCACATCCAGTAATCTTTCCTTACAGAAATTACAGCAAAATGTATTACATACATCCTCAGTCTGATACACTGTAAAGAAACCTGATCTTCTCACTGAACTGTCAAATACAATCAAAGAATATTCATGTGCACTTAAAAAAAAAATCTAAGTTGTCCTGGCAATCAATCGTCTGTTTCATAAGCAATGAAGGAATCACAATTTTTAAGACTGCTAAAAAAGAGGTAGTGCATGATTAGCCACCAAAATCGGTTACTTTTTTTCTCCTTTAAATCACTCAGTACTAACTCATGCTTGACTGACACTTATGTTTCTAACTACAGTCTTTTATGTTACTGATAAGACTAATCAGATCACATAATTTCCAGGAAGCAAGCAGCGGTAGACCGTGTTAGCATGAGTCAATGCATGACTTCCACAATTTAATTCAAAAAATTAATTTTATTCTAAATTACATGGGATCTTGTGTAACATGAATTTGGAAAAAGTTTGGCTTAAGAAGAAAAAAAGTTGGTTTGCTGGTTTAGCTGATCTCACAGACTGGTCTAGTTTGCTGACCAATGTCCTGCTGTGTTTTGCTTCAACCTGCACAAAACACACTTGCCTGGAAGTTTATAGTAATCATGAAGACCTAGATTAGCTGGCACAGGTGTTTTTGATTATGATTGGAGCTAAACTCTGCAAGATAGTTGCCTTGTCCAAATATGCACTTGCGGTCTTGGCCAGTTGAGAGCGAGTGTGCACAACAGGAAGTAAGTGCGCAAGACTGTCCCAGGTCTTAAAAACGCCAAAGCGCAGTGTCAACACACACTAAATCCAAAATACCGCTCCAGAGTGCTATTCGAGGCTTAGGGTATTCTATCATGCATCATGTTTTGGAATAAATTGTGAGACTTTTGTCTCGGTCACGGAAACCTTTCCAATGTAAGTTAAATATTAATATAATAATTAGATATTATTACATATAATTTTGTAGAAAAACAAAGTGTTGCAAAGATGAGTAGTGGTGACAGGGGCCGCGTAATGGGGGGTAAGGTTAGGACAATTTTAAGGGCCCCAATGAGGGAGAGGGGGCCCAGAACACGATTTTTACCAAGGGGGACATCCCCCCGCCCCACCCCGGGACGCGATCGCGGGGGGCCCGAGTCAACATGCTATTCAGGGGGCCCAGAACTCATAGCGGCACCCCTGAGTGGTGATATTTATTTTGTACAACATTTACAACTGTTTTTCATTGCTTAATTAGAAGTACCACAAATTAAATTGTGTCACGTTATAGGGACTACTGAACATACTTTGTTGATTTGAAAAAACATAAAAAAATGCAAAAGTATTAAAAAAATAAATAAAGCTATGCAAACACTTGCATTTTTACAACACTATAAGTGTGTCCTATCAGGTAATATAAAGTTCAACACACACTTGTCATCTTCATGCTCACTTGGACACTTGGGTCAAATACAGGAACATCATATAAGTAGTCAAGTGGTCAAGCGCAAATACCACAAGTGTGGGTATTTGGACAAGGGAGTGGCCCTCAAGGAGCTGGATTAAACAACCCAGAGATAGATAAATTAAGACCAGTCCTTTTTTTCCAGCAGGAAATTCATGATATTCAGCTAAAATTCCATTCTATGACTTTTGATGTTTGATTGAGTCTGCTAATGTTGTCAGTTCCATTTAATAGAGCAGGTTGACAGTGCTAGAGAGAATCATAAGCGTCAGAGAATCTAACACCTTCTTGATTGATCTGTCAGACTCAGCATTTGCGCCCAGGGTTAAATTAGTTATCGAACGCCCCTAGGCTAATATCATCTATTTCCTGACAGTCCATACCGTGCGACTTGCAGTAGTTGCATAAATCACAAATTAAAATCTATTTCAGGTCAAATACCAGCTCCTCTGCTCCTCGTCTTCTGAAGGATTGGAGAAGACAGCAACGCTATTTGTTGTCTTAGTGACGAGGTCTAAATGTAACTTTAAGTGCTCTGAGATGTCCAAAAAATTATTTCCCTTGTGCAAGGTATCCATTGTACCACTTTTCAACTTTAAAGTTGTATTTTACCTCTTAGTCAAAGTGAAGTGTCCTCATAATTTTAAAGTGGGGGCTGAAAGTAGACTAGACTTTGCCTGACAATCATTTTTTTAAATGATGGCCTTTATTCTAGACTCTAAATGGGTCCCGTTTCTGGAGTGGTCTGTCCTATCCACAGTGTTGCTCAGGCTCACAGCTGTAAGTGGAGCACAGTCACCTCTTCTGGTTTTATGTCTCTCTAGTAGAGAAGATTTCTGATGTGTTAGAATTTTAACTGTGCTCAAAACCAAATATATTATTCAGAAAATCATGAGCAGCATATACTCACAAATAAAATAAATCATAATTAGACTGAAAATCTCAAATTAATACAATTTAAAAATTAACATTTAAAACTGTTTCTACATATCAAATAATATCTAATATAAAAGTATGTAAATAATTGAAGGTGGATCATCTATTTTAATGAGAAATATGGAAAAATATGTTGGCTATTATAGTTTTTTTTCTTTCTTTCTTTTTCTTTACACATTTGTGCAAATCTATAAACTACGTAGTAATATTTTCCATGTTCTATACCACAGATTAAAGGTCTTATTATGCTCTTTTACAAAGTCTTCATTTTGTTTTGAGGGTGTACTAGAACAGGCTCTCATACTAGATTGTTCGAAAAACACATTATTTTTCACATATTTTACATTTATACAACACCTCTCTCCCCAGTCTGGCATGAACGGCTCGAATAGTTCCTGTATCAAATGAAGGCCCGCCTTCTGAAAGACGAAATGTGCTGTGATTGGTTAACTGGGCCAGTGTGTGTTGTGATTGGCGCCACTCGGCGCCTGGTTGGGAAATGTCATGCCCCTTACCATAGTGAGTGAGCCTGTGAGCTTCAGTGTAAATATTGCGTCAAAATCAAATAAATTTAAACCTGGATGATTGTAACCACTCTAAGTTCGTCTACCTTGGGAAAACTAGCGCGTCTCCGACATAGTGATAACACTCAGTGCCTTCTCTAGTGCAGCTCAACCAGGTCTCATCCCATTCCCATACCCATATTTGTGATATCCCAAATCCCGGAAAATATGTGTTGTAGTCCAAATGTGGCGTTCGTTGTAGTTTTTGAAAAGTGATTTCTGTTAAATAAAATATCTACTTTTGAATAGGACTTTGAGCTTTGTAACTTTGCAGATCTTTTTTTACGCTCAAACACATACCTGTCAACATTGGGATTGAAAATAAAGGAAATCCAAAAAAAAGGAACCCCCCCCCCCCAAGCAAAATGTCAGTAAATAATAGATTTGTACTATACTTAGTGTGAAATAAATGTATGTTAAATGTTTACTAGGGATTTGCGATTTCTACAACTCAGTTGTAATTAACTGTATTAATTTTACTGTAATGAATTTACAGTCTGGAGAAGTTGACGCTATTGCTGAAAGTCAGAGTCCTGTCTAGGGTTTCTTAATTGTCTAAAATGTCCAGGTTTTGGCTTTGTTTTCCTATTGTTTGCATACGTGCAGTGTAAAGTTAATGACTAAAAAACAGTTTGACTGATAGTGAGCAGGCATTGTACATAATCAACCAACTGTGGTGTGCAAGGAGGTGGGATCTACGATCAAATGGTCAAAGCAATGCAAATATGTACATATACAGTAATGTACATGAGAACCGTAAAGAGACAGAGGAGACAGAAAGGAAAACAAAGCAAAAACCCAAGCATTTTAGGCAATTTAGGCATATGGTATAACACTAGTTAAATAGATTTGTAATTCATTACAGTAAAACAGTACAGACAAACTATGTCAGAACTATGATGTTGTATGATTTCAATTGTTAGGTAAGGTTTTGTTTTTTTAGAAGATAATTCGTCTAACTTGTTCACAGAAAACAAAGTGCCTCTAATGCTTTTAACAAATGTGAGTGGTCAACAAAAT
>NW_015505513.1:986553-1006056 GCF_001515645.1 Sinocyclocheilus grahami | reverse complement strand
TAAGTGTGTCCTATCAGGTAATATAAAGTTCAACACACACTTGTCATCTTCATGCTCACTTGGACACTTGGGTCAAATACAGGAACATCATATAAGTAGTCAAGTGGTCAAGCGCAAATACCACAAGTGTGGGTATTTGGACAAGGGAGTGGCCCTCAAGGAGCTGGATTAAACAACCCAGAGATAGATAAATTAAGACCAGTCCTTTTTTTCCAGCAGGAAATTCATGATATTCAGCTAAAATTCCATTCTATGACTTTTGATGTTTGATTGAGTCTGCTAATGTTGTCAGTTCCATTTAATAGAGCAGGTTGACAGTGCTAGAGAGAATCATAAGCGTCAGAGAATCTAACACCTTCTTGATTGATCTGTCAGACTCAGCATTTGCGCCCAGGGTTAAATTAGTTATCGAACGCCCCTAGGCTAATATCATCTATTTCCTGACAGTCCATACCGTGCGACTTGCAGTAGTTGCATAAATCACAAATTAAAATCTATTTCAGGTCAAATACCAGCTCCTCTGCTCCTCGTCTTCTGAAGGATTGGAGAAGACAGCAACGCTATTTGTTGTCTTAGTGACGAGGTCTAAATGTAACTTTAAGTGCTCTGATATGTCCAAAAAATTATTTCCCTTGTGCAAGGTATCCATTGTACTACTTTTCAACTTTAAAGTTGTATTTTACCTCTTAGTCAAAGTGAAGTGTCCTCATAATTTTAAAGTGGGGGCTGAAAGTAGACTAGACTTTGCCTGACAATCATTTTTTTAAATGATGGCCTTTATTCTAGACTGTAAATGGGTCCCGTTTCTGGAGTGGTCTGTCCTATCCACAGTGTTGCTCAGGCTCACAGCTGTAAGTGGAGCACAGTCACCTCTTCTGGTTTTATGTCTCTCTAGTAGAGAAGATTTCTGATGTGTTAGAATTTGAACTGTGCTCAAAACCAAATATATTATTCAGAAAATCATGAGCAGCATACACTCACAAATAAAAGAAATCATAATTAGACTGAAAATCTCAAATTAATACAATTTAAAAATTAACATTTAAAACTGTTTCTACATATCAAATAATATCTAATATAAAAGTATGTAAATAATTGAGGGTGGATCATCTATTTTAATGAGAAATATGGAAAAATATGTTGGCTATTATAGTTTTTTTTTCTTTCTTTCTTTTTCTTTACACATTTGTGCAAATCTATAAACTACGTAGTAATATTTTCCATGTTCTATACCACAGATTAAAGATCTTATTATGCTATTTTACAAAGTCTTGATTTTGTTTTGAGGGTGTACTAGAACAGGCTCTCATACTAGATTGTTCGAAAAACACATTATTTTTCACATATTTTACATTAATACAACACCTCTCTCCCCAGTCTGGCATGAACGGCTCGAATAGTTCCTGTATCAAATGAAGGCCCGCCTTCTGAAAGACGAAATGTGCTGTGATTGGTTAACTGGGCCAGTGTGTGTTGTGATTGGCGCCACTCGGCGCCTGGTTGGGAAATGTCATGCCCCTTACCATAGTGAGTGAGCCTGTGAGCTTCAGTGTAAATATTGCGTCAAAATCAAATCAATTTAAACCAGGATGATTGTAAGCACTCTAAGTTCGTCTGCCTTGGGAAAATTAGCGCGTCTCCGACATAGTGATAACACTCAGTGCCTTCTCTAGTGCAGCTCAACCAGGTCTCATCCCATTCCCATACCCATTCGTCGGTATTTGTGATATCCCAAATCCCAAAGGCATAAAGCACTTAATTTTGCTTTATTTTCAGAAAACAAGTTTTTTTTGCTCTCTTGTTTAAGTCATAAAGCACTTAATTTTGCTTTGTTTTCAGAAAACAAGATTCAATATCACTTAATTTAATTCAATAAGATTTTATTTAATTTAAGTAAATGTGATATTCAAGTATATTGACTCGATGTATAGATGTTTGTTTCGCGGAAAATTGATGAGCGGACAAAATTGCTGAGCAAAAACAAACAAATAAATAAATAAATACAATATTTGAATGTGTTAGAATGACAGGAAATGCAATTTGATGCAGTTTCACAACAGAGAAAAATATTTTTTTAAATAATACATGTTTTGTGGAACATTATTATTATATAATTAATTTGGATTGATTTATCCATATATGTATTTATGTATATATAAAACTTTTTTTAAAATTGATTGGACATTTTTTCAAGAAAGAAAGAAATGCACAATAATATTTTTTACAGTTTCAGATCATTTTACTGAATGATCTGAATACTAAATTGGATCTTAATATTCAATTAATTTCAGTTGATTTGTGAATGATACATATTGATTTATGACATCTTCAGTGTATTTCAGCCTTAAAGTAATTATAAATGGATTGTAATGTTTCCGAACTGTTTACGGCCTGTCGTGCAGAAAAAGTGTATGTGTATGAAAATAATTTAAAAACATGCATTACATTCATAAAGCACCAAGTCATTTTCAATCCCCTGATCCTTTTTGTTATGCCAGAGTGACCAGTCCTTGGCTTTGCAAGGTGCTGATGAAATTTTGCGTTCTGGAAGAAAGGCTTTGCCATGGTGACGCATCAGAGTCATATCTGAGGATGCAAATTACATTTTCAAGGCTCTGCAAGAGTAGATGCCACTGGTACAGCAACTCTACATACTTCGGCTTCAATGAAGACAGACTGGCAGGGATCTTGGTGCTTTGCAGATGTAATTAAAACACGGAACAAAATCTGACAGTTGGGAGGTCAAATGAAATATTATATGGTATGCTTTTTATATTTAATTGATTTTATATGAGACCCATAGTAAAAATAAATGTATTTATTTCATGCTAAGTATGCTACAAATACATTTACATATTTATGTACTTAATAAAAATACCCTGCAATTTTACTTTGGGTAAACTAAACTGGTTTACTTAAAATCTGTTAAAAAAATTGGGTGAACTATGACTTCAGAACCCGGAAGAGTAACTCGCCGCGGGTTCCTTTGAGACTTTATAATGGGGTTTTTCAATTTATGAGTAAAATAAAACCTGTGGTAAGCATAACTTGACGATACATTTACGTTTTGTTCTACAACATAAATTACACACATCCATACCCAAAACAATCATTTTGAAGCAGTTATGTTTTTGTTTTTGAAACATTTTTGAAAACGCATGTTTTTAATAAGTAACCAGATAAGAACATTTGGGCTGTGAGTTTGTGCAGTTTACATTGTAGAACAAAACTTAAACGTAAACGTATAGTCAAGTTATGTTTACCACAGCTTCTATTTTACTCATAAATTGCAAAACCCCATTATAAAACCTCATAGGAAAATCTCGAAGGAACCCGCGGTGAATTACTCTTCCGGGTTCTGAAGTCATAGTTCACCCAATTTATTGGAACAACTAATTTTGTGCTCAGTGCATTTTAATTGTGTATGAAGTCCAACTAAAAATATAGTGAAGTATATTTGATTGTGCTAAAGTGGAACTATTGCAAGTATATTTAAGGTACACTTTAAATATGCATTCAATGACCAATATTATTCAAATAACCATACACATGCCTTGGTGTAATTGCTGTCTGTGCCTTTTTTGACTGAGTATTGATAAATTATGCACATTGCTGGGACAGCAGAGGCTGATAACAAGGCATGATAGTGAAGAAATTAGTTATTGCGACATTGTAGTGCAGCATATTTCTGCTGGAGGAATAGTGGACGACAAGCGCAGTTCTCCATATTCAAATGAGGACATTTAAAAATCTAATTTCATAATTTTGGATTACCAGCCCTAATGGATGTTGTTTATCAAAGCCCTGTGATCGCACATAAACCAAAGCCGACCTGACTTAAAAGGGTCATTTGATGTTGCTAAAAATAACATTATTTTGTGTATTTGGTGTAATGAAATGTGATTATGCGGTTTAAGGTTCAAAAAACACATTATTTTCCACATACTGTACATTATTGTTTCTACTCTATGCCCCGCCTTTCTGAAACTCATCGATTTTTACAAAGCTCATCGGTCTGAAAAGCGAGGTGTGCTCTGATTGGCCAGCTATCCAGTGCATTGTGATTGGCCGAATACCTCAAGCGTGTGACGGAAATGTTACGCCCCTTGTCATATTGTGATGCCTTGTCCCGGCCAGATCCAGTTGCATCCAGTGGGGACGTAATTATGGATTATAATGACTTATACTCTCTTTTTACGCGTTGCATTGCATCGCGCCGTGTAAACATAAAACCATGTCTGCATTTGTGATCAGAGAAATGACAAACAACAAGTGCTACTCTACACTGCTCAAAACTCGCGTTTGAATCGTCAGTGGCAAATTGTTTATATATAAAAAAACGCACTGACAGTCTGTGAGTCAGAACAGCCGGCATTGTAGTCTACTCTACCAGGATCAGGAAACAGTCCTCCATAAAATGCGCTGGACACGTCGGAATATTTGGGTTGAACTGTTCTGGAACAGTGTTGTAAATACAACTTAACCACTGATTTCTAGTCGTGTCCTCTTTTGGAAGGCCAAACAAAGTCGTTTCGCTTACACAACGAAACACAGCGTCACACACACTTAGAGTGAGCGGCGGCTGGTGGGCTTCAGAACGGCGCGGCGGGTGGGCTTGCGGCAACCACATGTTATGACCCCGGGCTGGACTCCGCTTCGTCCACGGTGAAAGCCGATCCGGCAATCCACAGCGCGAAGTTGATGTATTTCCTCAGCGACCAGCACGGATCAGCTCCAGGCATGACGAAGCGAATATCATTCTCTTTTGGAAGGCCAAACAAAGTAGTTTCGCTTTCACAACGAAACACACAGCGCCTTCGCGACATGGCGGCAGAGGCAACAACAATACTACAGATAATAAAAGTTACGCCTTCTTTCTTTGCGTGAACATTTGGGCGGCGTTATGCAAATCTTCCCACATCGTGACGTAGACATGTGGGGGCGTGTTAGAACGAGCTGTTTTAGGTAAGAGTGGTTGACTTTTTGACTTTTATAAAGAATATCTCTTTGGATTTGAGACTTTAGTCTTTGCAACTTTACAGAACTTCTTTATGCACCAAGAGCTTGTAACGCTCCAAAGAGAAAGGAAAAATTTAAATCGCATCATATGACCCCTTTAATATGGATCTCTCGTTATTCTTTTTGAAATATCAACAACTACCAATTGATTTAGCGTATTGATTTTACACTTCTGACATAAAACAAATATTGTCACTGTTACTGTAATGTGTAACGAATCAGCTCATGGGAAATATGAATAATTAACCATAACTAGTTATAATTAATTATGAATATTTTAGATCCGCTGTAGATATTTAGCTGACCTCTCAGGGTCAACTGTCTTGTCAATTCTAAGAACGTTAATTTCCTGGTTAAGGGAAATAACTTCCTTACTGTACAATTCTACAAAAGCTTGTAGCATAAATCTGCATGATTAAGTGACTCCAGTTATAAGCAAACAATGAACCACGTCAACATGAGAGTCTCTGCTCACATTCCACAAAGTCGTAAAAGTATCTGGTGTCAGCACTGCTATGGAACCAGGGGCCTGTTCAGCTTCCTGGGGTGTTACAGAGTATTTGTTAAATCTAGCTAACAAAATATATATTGTGTGTTTGAGTGGTCCAGACGCTACAAATGTAAGGGGCGTTACAACGGAGGTGAGGATCCAAATACAGGACGGGTCAGTATCAGCAAACAGAGTAATCCAAGGTAATCCACAAGAGTTATCCACAGAGCAGGCAAAGGTCAGGACAGGCAGCAAACAATCATGAAACAAGGAACAGTCCAAAATAAAAAACACAAAGGCAAGGCACGGCAAGGAAACATGGAAGACCAGGAAACGTTACAGGCTAACAATTGACAGTGATGTGAAAATGTGTATCTGCCATTCTTATAGTGAGACTAATGATATAATGAGAGACAGGTGATAGCAATTGATGATGAGTGTAGATAAGTCTGGGCAAAGGATTATGGGAAATGGTGTCCTGGGTGAATGGTAAAAGTCAGGTATGGAGTGCCAACTGGTGGAGCTCATGGGCACTCCAGTTGGTGGATGTGACAGTTACATTTATTTATTTATTTATAAACAGTGGTCAAATATCCTAATTATCATAGGTAGAGTCCTAAATTAAAGAATCTATTTAATCTAATACAGTTTGTCAAATAAATGTATATACATGTGTATGTATCTATCTATCTATCTATCTATCTATCTATCTATCTATGATATCAGGACAGTCACCCTAACTTTATGCATTATCAATGTTGAAAACATTTTTGGTGGAAATTGTGATATTTTTTACATGCAATTCAAAAGAACAGCATTTATTTGAAATATAAATATTTAATAATATGTTGTCTTTACCTTCACTTTTGATCAGTTTAATGTCTTTTTTTTCTTGGAATAATTTTTGAAGGATCATGTGACACTGACGATTGAATGGTAGTGTATCATAGTAACAAAAATATGAAGCAGCACAGCTGTTTTTCAGCACTGATAATAATAAGAAATGTTTCTTGATCAGCAAATCATCACATTAGGAATGATTTCTAAAAGATCATCTGACACTGAAGATAGGTCATGTGACACTGGAGTAATGGCTGCTAAAAAAAATCAGCTTTGACATCACAGGAATAAATTACATCTTTAAATATAATACAATAGAAAACAGTTATTTTAATTTGTAATATTTAATTCCTATTTTTACTGTATTTTGTATGGTCTACTTAACACTGTAGTTCTCCTTGACCTCATTGATCTGAATTCAGATCCCCTGTGCTGGATAATGCTCATTATACCATGCTAATGTTAAAAGCATATTGGGCTAATGCTGTACAAGCAGGCCTGCTGTAAAGGGCGGCACACTGAACTAAGCAGTGTTTATTATGCCATGTTCAAGTGCAGGGCTCATTGAGACTGATCCTTAGCAAATGGTTCCGAAACAATTATTAATAAAAATAAAAAAAAATTCCCAATAAAAGAGCTAAATTCAACTGGAGCCACCCTGTTCTTCCTTATTCCAGTGTTACACTTGCAATTTAATAATCCAGCAGGGAGTGTCAAGCAGAGCTATTCTCTGTCAGGCTTAATGAACACCAATGGGCTTTCTGTTTTACACTCTGAGAATTCCCAGAGGAAATGTATCTTAACAAATCTCTGCACATGGGGATGAGTTTGTGGGCCACAAATGTCTGCATTTTAATGTGTACATTCTACAGCTCTAGCTCCATTTTTACATGAACGCTTACACAGCATTGCAAAAAGACCAGTCCGACACTTTTTTATAAAACCAGCATGCGCATCTCATTCAAAATTATTTGTATGCATGCGTACATGCAAGCAGACAGAAAAGCTGCATATCCGGTGGCTTGTATAGACTTTAGTGTTCTTGATCCCAGCTGTCGTCCCATTGTGATGGCTATTTATTTTCAGAGTCATACAAAATCAGGTTGGTGCTCTGACTGCACATGAAAAGAGTCAATTGAAGTTTCCTATTCACGCTGATTCAAAATCTGTTGTACTTGTTCTCCTCTCACCATGAAGGTAAGATTTACTCAGGGGAAGCCATTCCTAAATCAGCTTGAAAGGACAAGCTCTACCCAGAGGAACAGACAGCATGATATGACTCTCAGAGAGACGTCACTCCCATTCTCTCACAATCCTGCTGACCTTTAGAGAAGTATACTGTATTCAGACTGCACTGCATTCATCTGCAAATCATTCCACTACTAAATCCGTTACAAAATATCCATATCTATGGCCCGAAGAGCTTGAGAAGTGGAATGCATAGAAGTGTAATGAATGATTTTTGAGAACGGATGTCAGGCAGCTGTAGTGATGCTGCTTCACTGTTTTACCACTCTTTAGCATTGTAATGTGACAGGGTTGCTTAGGAGTTCATTATTTGATTAGTGATAGTTGACCGAGAAATTTACAGTTTTATATGGTTGTTGAGTGGACTAGCAATCATGAGGACACAGAATCCCATGCAATCTTTTTGCTGAGGCTGTTAAAATGTGCCAGCCGCTGCAAAAACATGTTCTCGAGTTATTTTTGGCCTTCAATCTTTTCCACAACCAGAAATTTGAGTTGCACAGTAGGCAGAAGGAGTTTAAGCTGAGAAATCACAAAAGGGATGCAAAGAGACATCTCAAATTTAAGTGTCTTTAAGTTGGTCATTTTGATCTGAAATGTGAGATGTTCGTTCTTCAGGGAAATCAGAAAATGCTTTGGTCTGCTGATGTTTAGTCTGGTTTGTACTTATTGGATTCATTATTCAAAGGTTCATTATTGGGCATCAACTGTTCAGTCAAGAACGCTTAACATTCAAGGAACCTTTTCATTGCACAAAAGGTTCTTTACACTGTAAATGTTCTTTAGATTATTAAAATGGTCTTCACACAAAGAAAAAATGTATCTTTTTAATGACTGCTCACTGAAAGGTTCTTTGATGAACCCAAACCGCTTCTTCTATAGCACTGCTCCAAAAAAACTCAGCACTTCTCTTGAGAAAGGCTGACTTGGCATTACATAAATTATAATATAGACTCAAACCTCTGGCTATTCCTGTGGATGATGTGGTGGTCAGATCAGCATTGATTCTGTTTAGCCATTGGCACAAAGCAGCACATTCTGACATTCTGAGCTCTTATGTAACGTGGTATGGATAGGCTCTGTAAGTGCAGTGTGATGATAGGGTGTGTCTCAATATTTTTTCTCAACTTTGTATCTTTCTTTATCTTTATTTTCTTTTTACAAGGGGTAGATGAGCGATGTATCAATTAGGAAGCCTCCATCCTCTGGCTTTTACACTTTTTGTGCAGATAAAGAAAGCAGGGCAACTGGGGACATTAAACAGCAGGAGATCATAGAACCAGTCACAAACTTCAACCTCAACACCAAGGGTGGTATCAGTTCAAGACAGTCTTACAGAGCCAGACTTCTGACTACTACTCCACTTTGTTTCTTGTTATGTCTTAACTGACTTTTTAAATGAAAAATGTAAATGTTTAAACATAAATGATATGTCAATTTTCTCATTTTAAACATCACATAAACTTACACAAACACGCGCGTTTATTTATTTGTTTATTCATTCATTCATTCATTTATTTATTTATTTAAACTCTCTGAGTGATAATTTCAACCAGCATTTATTGGCATGGGCATGAAATATAGATAAGCTTGATTTTGACAGATGAGATCTGCTACGCTGCTGCTGAGCAAATACAATAATTTGTTCAGCTTAGTCAAAAATAACAAAGGAAGGCTGCTGCAAGAAATGTAGAACCCCCCTACCACATCTCTACAGGTGGTGCTGGAGATGAGGAGGGATAACTAGGAATAATTATATATATATATATATATAATTCTGGAATTGATGCTGTCACAATAATAGACAAAAAATAGTATGTTCAACAAAATGGAAGCTAAAAATGATGCTGCAGTGACTGGTTGTATGGACGACACTGAATTCATTCAAATCAAATATTTTTATTCTCATTCTTTATTCACATTCGGCAAATCAGTGTAGCAGCATGATCATCACCCCTTTATTTCCCAGCAGACTGATGAAAACCTCTGCATTCAGATTCTGGTAAAAGAATGTGCATTGAATAATTTAATAGACATCTAAATAAATCAGTAGTTATATCTGAATATAATGTATACATTCTTATCATCTAGAAATTGAAAAAAAAAGAATAATTTTAATTTAGGGCTTTAGCTTTAATTTCCCCATAATCAATGAGAATTTCATCCCTTCTCATAATCCATAATCAGAAAATGAATCTCAGTGCATCATAGATCAAACCATTTGCCCCCTTCTCCAGTTCATGCTCTTACGTCTTTGAGTTTTCATAAACCAGCATATTTTTAGTACTTTCACCATCCTCTATCCTCTATCCAAGACTCATGATTTGCTGTTGTTATGAAGTCTGTCTTATCTCTGGCTCAGGGGCTCAGAGGGAAACTCTAGGGTCGACCAGCCGAGGCTTTGATGTTTTCCGAGCCTGCAGGATCTGATCCTCTCTCTGTGGAGCACGTCGCCTTGCCTGACCTAACAGGCCACATGTGGTGCGATGCTGCAAGCAGACTCACTAGATAATAAATGCACTTACTAAGTCACGTACATGTCTGTAACTCCATGTATGACAGCAAGTATTCATGGCATGTTTCAGAATAGAACAATGATTGCTCTTTACAGACGGACAGGAAACCATTGATTTGTGCATATGGACGAAAATTTGTGTGAACAGGAACGTGGGGAGATGTTTGCTATAACACAGTGGGTAGCGATTACTCCCCACCGGACTCTGTGACTGCAAATAACTGTGCAAATAGGCTGCTGGTGATAACATAACTTTTGATGTGTATATTTATTAATGTCTTTAAAGGAATTTAAATGGGTTTGTTAAATATTAGTTTGATTTGCTTAGATCTTTAAACAATGAACTGGATGTTTTATTTGAATCCTCTGATGAATGGTGTTCACTACAGTGGAAAGATCTTATAAATATAATACTATTGGCTATGCGGAGGTATGCAAATACATAGGCTGACAAGCACATAGGACATTCGTAACAAATGCAATGATTTGACTAACATTTTAATTGTCCTGAGACTTCCCCAGAAGAGTATTAGTAGTAGTGATTGGGCCTCAGGTAATCACAGCATTCTGATATACAGCATTATGGCACCATATTGCATATTATTTATTGAATAATAATATTTAATAAACAACAGCTACAACAACAACAGCTAGGCACTTTAGCCAAAAGTACAAAGGCAGCGCTCTGACATAAAGAATTAAAGTTCCCATTCAGTCAGTCACGTTCTACGTTACGTCAGTGACTGACGAATTGGGATCTCGCCCGAGAGCCCAATCAACTTCGAGTGTTAACTAAACAAGCCAATGACAGTTGGCGTGCGTGTTTCGCCATGCGCACCCCGCCCCGCAGCGCGGGTATAAAAGGAGAGCGCGTGCAAACGCACATCAGCTTTTTGCTTCGGAGCCGAGCCTTCTCAGGACGAATCTCCGCGAGTGTTTGGAAGAAACAGCTGGCGTTGGTGTTACGGCGCGTCAGCGGGGGTTGCCATTCAGTGCTGCTCATCTTCGGCGTGCTGCAGCTGCCATTCTGCGGTCTCGCCGCGACCTCCCCTGGGCGCTTCAGCGCTCTCTCTAAAAGAGTGTTTCCTTTTTTCCTAAAAGAGCAAATGTCAAAAGAGCTTCACGAGCGACGGGCGTCTTTTTAAAGATGGCTTCCCGCTCGTGCGTTTCTGGATGCGGTCGTTTCCTGCCTTCATCTGACGGTCATGATCATGGGCAAATATCCAGGTGTGTTGTTGTTTCAACAGATGCCTCTGCCAGGGGCTGTGGTGCCATGTGCAGTGGGAATGCAGCTGCGGGGCTCTGGTCGGGGCCCCGACTGCAGTGGCATATCAACCTCCTCGAGTTGCAAGCAGTATGGCTGGCTCTGCGCCACTGCAGATCGCTGCTACACGACAAGCACGTACTGGTCCGTACGGACAACAATAGCAGACATCTGTAGAGCTGCCGGCTGGGCGACGCCTAACACGTTTGCGAGATTCTATAATCTCCGTGTAGAGCCCGTGTACTCTCGTGTACTCGCCTCAGGTAGGCAGTAACACCGGACCTGCTCGGTGTCGATCACGCATGCTGCGCCATCCCCCTCTACGGACCGGATACGTAGCTTGTTTAGTTAACACTCGAAGGTGATTGGGCTCTCGGGCGAGATCCCAATTCGTCAGTCACTGACGTAACGTCTCCGTTCCCTCCTTCAGGGAACGAGGGTTACACAAGTAACCTAGACGTTACATAAAATATAACGTTATGACTTATGAGATTTTGCCCTCAGCCAAAACTATCTGCTCTGGAACAAATAATACATTAATGAGAACAAAGGCAGCCCATTAGATTTAACTAAAAATAATTACATCTCATGTTTAACCACTATAGAGACATCAGAGTCAGCTGCAATTTCCAGAAGATCTGGCCCAGGTAAGGCTGCTCTCAGCGGATTCATGAGCACTGAACAGCAACTGATGCCCTGAAGCTCACATCTCTGAAAATGTTGAAGCAAATTTTCAAATAGACACTATCTTTATTAACAAACCACATATCTGAAGTCTAAACAAGTACGTTATTGCCTAAAAAAACTCTTAAAACTATATTCTGTGACACAAAAACAGTATTATTTATAAAATTATAGTGGATTTGGGCGCTGTGAGAAATAGTGCAAGAGGAGTGATACAAACGGTGAAATGGTTGAAGCTCTGTTATCACTGGAATATCGCACTTCTCTCAGCCAGTCAGATTCAAGGACCTGAAAGAACTGTTGTAGAAATAGTAATAATTTACAATAATAATTATAAATATATTTTTAGATATTTATATTTACACTTTATGTATCGCTTGCTATCAGGCTATGAAGACACTTTCAACCAGTATAACAAAAAACTACCCTAGCTTACCGGGATAAAAGGATAGGGATAATAAATATGGAAAGCTTTTTTTATTTTTTACCTTCATCAGTGCAAATCAGTGCACTCAGCGAGAGACTTTTATTACAGTGTAATAATTACAGTGTGTCATTTTATAAGTTTGTTACAAGGTTGTTGTAGGTTAATGGATTAAAAAATGGTACATTGTTTGTTTACATACTAATTGCCATTGAGTGGAAAAAGCAATCATTAAATATAATTTAACTTAACGTCTATATCACAGTGCTTTTATAAGAAGTATATGCAGTTTCAGTCGAGATGAGGAAATCATTCTTCTGTTACAGGAATTGTGCATTTAGCATTAACACATACCACTTCAGGATAAATCTGGTTGTCAAACAAAAATACTGATCGAAGATCAGTAAAGTTAAACCTGAAACCTTTTATGGACATAATTTATCAGAAGCACTTCTAAGCAGACGCACAACTGGTTGCTTCACTCAAAAAGACATGCTTGCATTGTACCAAATGGAGGAATTAAAATTTAATAAGGTTTTCAATTAAATATAACCAGGAGCAAAAATTCTGAAATTTACCGTATGAGTGGGTGAAATGGAGACCAGAGTTCTGAGCTGAGACAGATAGCATATGTTTAGTGATGGGGGGGAAAGGGAAGTTGTCACAGTATAACCATTTAAGGACGTGGGTGGAGTTTTATACAGTTATAAGTTTAAATACATTTAAACCTAAATTAGCTCTCCCACACTTATTTTGCACCAAAGTGGTGCTGGTCCTCAGTTGAGGCTGTCTAAAAACCTATTGAAAACCAATTCATACTTCCACTGACAAGAACCAAACCAATTATGTGACTACTATACTGTACATGGTAGTTTGGCTGTCCACTAAACAACATTATAGAAACACTGTCAGTCTGGTCATTACAGAGGTGCATTTTTTCTGTGACTCTTTCCACAGTTACATAATTATGCCAATTGATGGCAGCAGGTGACCATCTTATGAATGAGTCATTGAATCATGCATTCAAGTAAATCATTGATTCAATCAGTAATTAAACAAGTGGTGAATCATTCATTCAAAAGGTTTGTTCAAAATTCTGATTCATTCAGTGAGTCATTTAATAATTCACTCAACCAAGTTGTTCAAAAAACATAATAATTTGGGAACAAAACACCACTGCTGTCTGTTGCTCTGTTACAATGGTTCTGATTTAGGGTGTATTCACACCAGGAAAGCCCGCTAGTTCACTTGCTTTGGTCCGGACCAAATACAATGTTGTTGTTTTTTTGTTTGTTTTTTTGGTTCGCTTTCACACTGGCCTTTTTTGCAAGTGAACCAGAAATTGTAAACAAAACCACACATGTGCTAAGGTCATCCATTCATTGGTTCATCCATTCAACCGTACTTGAGTTCGTTTGGGAGAGGACCGAGACCACCTCTTCAGCTGGGTCTCGTGCGGTTGTTTGAGCCGCACCCGAGTACGATTGCTGTATCCACACCTGCCCAAAAGATCCGCACCAAGGGGGGAAACGAACTTGAGTTTGATTCAATCAAACCAAACAAAACAGTTGTGAATACACCCTTAGATTTGTTTGGAAGAGAGCAAAAACAGACAAAGCAATTGGAACAATTTTTTTCCAAAATGTAAGTTGCTTAATATTCATTTCTTATTTATAAAGTTTTCACTGGAGTATCCCCAACATTTGTTTTTCTCTCTCTCTGGCATTCTGTACACTGACATAGTCCATTGAGTTTTTGAAAGTTGGGAATTCTACATCCCAGGAACATAAAAGACCTACCAACAACCACTTTTCCCTGCTAATCACTAACTTCCTGCCCCTCTCTTTGTCTATTTCTTGTTCACTCTCTCAGCCATCACTGTCTCTTAGTCTGGTTTGACAGTCTTGTGGCAATGCACCCATATAAAACATGAAAGGGCTGCCAGGTCATTGCAAAAATTAGTCATTTCAATTAGCCCAAAGCCATCTAAAGCTCTCTCACTGAGCTCTATCAAAGCAACATAATTTCAAGATTTTGACAGAATTTCAGTACCACAAGCAATTACACTCAAATTTCTCACCAGAGAAAAAAAAGATGTGGTACTGAATAGTGCAGGCACTCACTAAGTGTCATTACAGCATTTTCCTACTAAAAGCAATAAAAAAGTATTTCACCAGAAGGACTAATTCTTCACACTAAAAAGATTCACAACCATAACCACGTCCCTTGTTCTGTTTTAATAGCTGTATGTTTTGATTACTGAATTTTCTTGCTGGATGTATGTTGCTACACTATATCCAGCTACAGTATTTTCATAGAAGCGTACATTTTCCAGAAACATGACCAAATTATACTAATGATTAATAAATCAATTGTGCTGTTTATGTTTTTAGTAAAAATGTACTTGTTCAAGTTTGATATTGTCACCCTGATTGAGCTGTAGAAATTATGCAAATTAGTATACTATTTTCTGTCACTAAATGTATATAGTGTAAGATGCTATTTTAGTGACAGATGCTATTTGCATCAGTGTATTGCAGTACATTATAAAACAGTATGCAATAATAACAGCTTCTCAGTGTATACATTTATAATGTAACAGGCACGACTGCATGTCAGGATTCAGAAACACATAGTTGATTACATCTATTTTCTTATCTCTCAAACTCAATTAAAGGGGTCATGACTTGGATTTATTATTTTAATATGTTTGTTTAGGTTCATTTTTAATATTAATAAAACACACATACACACGTTTCTGTGTTTTATGGGGACATCCCATAGATGTAGTGATTTTTATACTGTATAAATTGCATTTTCTATCCCCTTACCCTAAACCTTCAATTTATTACACTGTGATTCATTTGCAAAACAATCTGGAGTCAAATGCTCCGAACAAACATCTAATTATTCGATGCAATCTGGGACACAATTAAAAATAAACCATCTACTTGTTCCTGACACTGAGATCCTTCTGAAGTCTGTACACATATGCAAACAAGCTGTTTAAACTGGACTCGTCAAAGCAAATGTTCTTACTCTTCCATTTTTCCTGTTGTCAGTAGACTCAAGCGCGTGAAGTATGTGTAAACTATAGACATCACCAAGCCAGTGGTTATAATATTTGTTATATTTTCTTTTGATGCAATGCTTAGCCATGAAATCACTGAACGCCAGTGGGCGAGGCCTATAGGTGCCATATAGCAAAGAACTATTCATCTTTGTTTTTACCCTACATACTTTATTTTAAAGTCGAACCCATTAACTATGACTTTTGCCTCAATAAACTCCTAATTTGCTGCAGTTAGTAAGGTAGTTTTAAAGTTTAGGTGTTGGGTAGGATTAGGGATGTAGAATATGGTCATGCAGGATATGTGCTTTATAAGTACTAAAAAAAAACAGCCAATATGTTCATAATAGGCATCCTAATAAGCAACTAGTTAATAGTGAGAATTGGTCTCTATACTAAAGTGTTACCAAGTATAAATATGTATAAATACAGTCGTTCATTCATTCGTTTTTTTTTTTTTCTGGCTCAATTAAACAATAGTTGGCAGAGGTGGTGTTACAAAGACAGTGGCTTGGCTGATATTTAACTAGTCTACTTGACTACTACTAAATTATAATTAGCTTATACATTTTCGAAGTAGCTTCCCCAATGCTGTCTTTTTATTATCCTCTTTTTGCCACAGCTTGTACCAGTGTTTATTTTGGTCTTTCTGCAGATCTCTTTGGATTTTAATTGCTTAATGTTGTTTGTCACTTCCTCCATGATTATTATGCCCAAAGAGACCCAAGCGTCACATCAAAACAATATCTAAAACTTTAATGGGAATAAAAACAGTATCCATTTGCATATAACTCTGTGCTGTGGAGGGTTTCTGTAATAGGTGGGACTAATGCAGAGAAGTTAGACTTAATAATACCTTTAGGAGCACACATGAGCATAATTTTATGTGATAGCTTTATTATACAGTATTACTTAATGTGATGTAATAAATATCAGGGAAACTGGGTGACAGATTTTACCACTGAACTTTAGAATATTTCAGAGAATATTTCACAAATTGTGCTTAAAAGAAAAGGCAGATACTTGAGGGCTAATAGGACAGTCATGGATTCATTTTCTATCAGAATATGGCGGTCTGAATCATTGTCACTATCTCTCACGGAATCCTTCTAATGGAATGTGGAGTGTGTGGGAGTAAACAATACATTCACTCCTCTGTTTTGATAAATCAAAAAAATAAAAGTTATCCATCAGAATGAGAGTCCAAAAAGCTCAAAAAATAAATAAATAACAATAATCCACAAGTAATCCATATGACAGTCAATCATGTTTTGAAGTGCTTTTTTTCTTCATTTCATTACCATTTGAAGTATTCCTTTATAGATTAATAAATGTTTTTGGGATTTTATCTTTAGTCTATAAGTGCTCTTTGTCCCAGAATTGTCCAGGTAAACCTTATGTGCACCAAAAGGCCAGCTTTAGCATATGTTACAATCAAGCTCCCAGATGGTTTGTAATATATTTCAATGTATGCCATTTACGTCCAACTGATTGTGATTAAAATAGACAGAGGAAAGCTGAACCTAGATCAGACCCCTGATGGTAAATATGTACATTCCCAGCCATACTCTTTCCATTGGCCTAATTATAGCAGTGCAACAATATTTACTTCATAATGTGAAAGCCGTGCCCTACATGGCCTGCAAAGGTAAATCGACATTGAAAAATACCTTCTGTACAGGGGCTGAGAGAGCTCTTACTCCTGCTGAGTTTCTATTTGTAGTTTGCTTTGGACATGAATTAATTCATGCTGATTTAGAATTCATGAGGAAAGGTTGGCAACATATTTCAGCAAGTCAACAAGGCCTGTCTCTTGCGCATCTCCACACTCTCTACTGCTTGTGTTTTACCTGCCTGACAAATGAAAGCTCTAATTCATGCAGATGCAATAGAAGCCTGCTGGTGTGTGTCAGTTCGGTTCCATTTCCACAAAAGTTCAGGAGAACAGATATATTCACATTGCTGGAATGGGGTTTGAAGGGAAAATGGTTCCGACTGAGTTTTTTTTTTTTTTGGAAGAGGAAGATATTGAGGAGGATGTACTCTATTGTTACTGTTATAGTACTTTTATAGATGTCTATAGTAAAGACATCTGACCTGAGGCAGAGTTGCACTATAGCAGATTTTTTTTTGTCTAAGTGAATGTTTTCTTGTCAAATCTTCGATCGCCTTGAGTCATAGCCTTAACGGACTACTTGAGGTCTTTTCAGTTTTAGCCGACTTTCATATCCGCAGTTGTGTCAGAAATGTGCCAAAAACATTTATTCCGGAGTCGTAAGTGCATCATCATCTACATCCCAAAATCTCTCCTCCAGTAAAGAACTGCATTAGCTGTAACTTAGGGGTTAGTCTGCCATTTGTTATTCCTCTATCCCAACCATCATTATTTTATTTATCTATCTGTCTATCTATCTATCTGTCTATCTATCTATCTATCTATCTATCTATCTATCTATCTATCTATCTATCTATCTATCTATCTATCTATTTCTTTGTTTGTTTATGTATTTATTTATTTCATTATGTATTTGTTTGGTTGTTTATTACAGTTGTGAATAAATAAACATCCACAACTGTCCTTATAATGAAAACAAAATGTCTTATTAAAATAATACAATTCTTGAAAAGAAAACCGAAATAGTAGGCATCATATTTTATTAATTATTTAATGATAAAAAAAAAACTTTCAAAAATAAACCATGTGGCATCACCAAGCACATAATCATCATCAACATTTATTTTGGACTGTATACACAATTTTCCATAATAAATATATACAATCATTCATAATAATCAAGAAAGGTGTAGGCTGAAGCCTTAGCTTATTTTACCTACCTTAACCAATCAATCAATCAATCAAAACATATATACATATATACCATGTGTCAAGGTCAATAAATCTCTCACAATATCACATCATTTGAACTTTTAATGACAAGGTAAAATTAGTTCAGGTTGCAAAATGTCATGTGGCGTGTGTGACTCCTCAAAATGATGTTTATAATACATGTTTATAAAACATCAAAATGATGTTTATAATACATGTTTATGAATTAATTCATGATATATACTTTTTAGGTCACACTTTATTTTAAGGTCCAATTCTCGCTATTAACCATATGAGTTTTGCCTCAATAAACTCCTAATTTGATGCTTATTAATAGTTAGTAGGTGATTGTTAAGTTTAGGTGTTGGGTAGGATTAGGGATGTAGAATATGGTCATGCAGAATATGTGCTTTATAAGTACTAATGAACAGCCAATATGTTCATAATTGGCATGCTAATAGCAACTAGTTAATAGTGAGAATCAGTCCCTAGACTAAAGTGTTATAATTTTTTTTATCTAGAAAAACATTCAAATCATTTTAAAAATAGTAATTTAAATAAACAATAAGATGCATACACTCATGCTTATTCAATGTACAAGGAAAATATGTCTTTAAATTTAAACTTTTCTTGAAACTAGTATAGAAGTTTTTCAAAACTACATTAAACCAACATGAATACAAATAGTATGGCACATGCTAAATGTTTAAAGGACCTTTTAATTTTTTCTTCTATCATGGACACTCTTCTGTCATAACCCGTGTTTTCTTTCAAGACATGCCAGAAACTGTTCACACTCAAAGAAGGGCCTCAGTTTCCCGATGTCCTGTTCCACTTGCCACAGTAGATAACACAAAACAACAATGCCCTATTTATTCAGTCTTGTGAGAGCATGAAAACCTGGCATGCCTGTTAGAAAGTGTGTCACCTGCTTCAAAACGAAGAAAAAAAAGTGCATCTGCTACTATTCTATATTCTAACATACAGCAATGTCAAAAATAAAAAAATAAAAAAACTACCTATAGGCTTTGTACACATAATTCTAAAGTTTATATATATATATATATATATATATATATATATATATATATATATATATATATATATATAAAATTACTTGCT